>NC_060900.1:21638665-21938665 GCF_014805685.1 Silurus meridionalis
ACAGTTATAACATAGCATTATAGTTAATTTAGCAGTTGGTCTACTTCATTACCATATATGGGAATAGTAACTGCGTCAGTCTTTACTACTAGAGATCCTCCTGAGTGGCCAAGGCTGAAGTTAATTACTTTACAGCCACTAGTTAAAGTTAAATCTCATTAAGAATAAAGTGAAGCATAAATCTGGCCATATAGTGTGGGCCATACAGGTTATATTTAATAATCATAAATGACCTGAAAAAGGTGCAGATGTTACGTAGATTTTATTGTACATTGTAACGTGGCATTGTTTGCAACTGCAATTCTTGATTTCATAGAATAGAATAGAATAGAATATTCTAGAATAGAATTTATTTGTCACCTACATTACAGCAAGAGCCCAAGAGTGGCAGCTTGGCATAGCGGGGCTTATTTATTTGTTTAACAATGTATTTGAGTTTATTTTTGGTCTGTATATGTTTTTGTATTTAGCATTTAAATGTTCAGTATGAAGTAAGAGCTTCCATATATGCGGACAAATCTGTGTTTTCGTAGTTTTAACATAATAGTGCTGTTTTGGTTTTACTTAATTGGCATGTTGGAAATAACTCCTGCTCATGATGTTAATTGCAGTTAAAAATTAATAAATAATAATAATATTTATATTATCGGGTTTTAACTATTTGATGATTTGAATGCTCTCAGATTAAAACCATATTGTACTTGTGCGCACACACACACACACACACACACACACACACACACACACACACACAAACACCCCCCCCCCCCCCCCTCTCTCTCGCTCTCGCTCTCTCTCTCTCTCTTTCTTTTTGCTTCTCAGTTGTCTGAGAGAATGAAGATTGTTGACGTTTTGGGGGTGAAGACTTTTCATGATGGAGAGAGGATTATAATGCAGGTAGGTGATTAATGAAGAAATGCACCATGCCTTTGATGCTCATACAAAGGAATCTGAATTAGTCTCATCAGCAAAACGGAGTTGGAATAGTATTATGTAATTGAACAGGATTGTTTTTTTGGTTTGTTTTTTAGGGTGATAAAGCGGATTGTTTTTACATTGTTGAATCTGGGGAGGTGAAGATCATGATGAAGAGCAAAGTAAGTTTGTTTTCATCTTTGTTGAATCTTAAAGACATGCTGCTTCTTCTGTTTCTGTTTGTAGAATGTTTATTAGTTTGATTAGAGGACAGGGGAAGTGTGTTGAGTCAAGGACTCCACTCTGTTTCAGACAAAAGCAGACAGGCAGGACAATGCCGAGGTAGAAATTGCCCGTTGCACTAGAGGGCAGTACTTTGGAGAGCTTGCATTTGTAACCAACAAACCAAGGGCTGCCTCAGCTTACGCCATTGGGGATGTTAAGTGCTTGGGTAAGTGTCTGTGAGGTGCATGTGGGTTTTTCAATCGAATTGTGTTTATTTATCCAACCCATATAACTGATTGTTTGGCCTTAATACGCACATGCTTTTTTGCAGTAATTGATGTGCAGGCGTTCGAGCGCTTACTGGGTCCATGCATGGAGATCATGAAGAGGAACATTGCTCACTACGAAGAGCAGCTGGTGGCTCTGTTCGGCTCCAGCATGGATCTTAGAGACTGACAGAGACTGGTTGTGCCTTACACACCTCACATACACACTCCACATACATGCACACACAAACACTTAAGTAACCTAATACATAGAGTTTATATAAACACACCACAATTTGTAGGCACACTCCTTTTTATGTTCAACTCCTACCCCAGAAAATCTTCTCTCTGTCTTCTGTTTCTCTTGCAACCGCAAAACCCTGCTGCCAATTCCAACATGCTTCCCTACACACTCTCTCTCTCTCTCTCTCTCTCTCTCTCACTCTCACTCTCACACTCACACTCACACACACACACACACACACACACACCTGCAGTCTCTGCATTAGTCTCTACATCGCCTCTCTGGTATAAAAAAAGAAGCATTACACATCCTCGAGCTGTGACCCTCAACCAACTTCAAGCAACAAGGACAGCCGTGCGGACACCAAAACACACCTGCACACTTCATCCAGCTTCAACATACCTGCACAACACACATGCAATGCAACAAACAAACCCAGCCAAGGACCCATATCTTCCCATGGATATTTGAAAGAAAAAAACCTTCAAAGGACAAGAAATGATTGCAGAAAAAATGGAAGCCTAAAAACTGAGCTAAAAATGCAAAAAATATATAATGGTTGAACCGAGAAGTTTTAGAAGCATTTTATGACTGTGCAAAGCTTTGATTAACACTTATTTAAATAAGACTTGTTTCCTTTCCTGCTATTGGTGCATTGAGTTAGTGCTGGTGGTATCCACGGTGACCAATGTTAGGTCTTCGTCTTGTTCACACGAACTCCATATATGGTATTGCTTAATGTATTATTATTATTACTATTATTATTATTAATACTAATATTGTTGCATTTTTTTTTTTCTTTTATTTTCGGCTATGTTGGAGAATGTGTGGCAAAATCTAGTGCTTATTTCTTCTCTTGGTCTTTCTGGATGAGTTGTTCTGAAAAGTAAATAAAGCAAAACATTTTGTTAACATGTTCTGAATCTTAAATTGCTTTTCATATGTCACATGCCGATTATTTAGTTTTAAAAGAGTCAAGGTGATTTGCAGCAATCGGAAATACATAGACTGCATCTGATTGCATGATTAATAAATGTTCTACAGACATGGATTGGCTGGTGAAAAGAACAGAATACTGAACTCTTGCTTTACCACTACAGACTAATATCCAAACAGTTTCATAAATTTTTTCCCCTTATTTGTTACACATCAACGGGGGCTCTAAAGGTCTCTGCTCACCTGAAAGAAGCATCCCACTCCCCTCCCAGGAGAGAATTATAGACTCATTTATAGTCTGATATTCATTACAACATACAACTCCAAAAATATATATAATTATCTGCAAAAAAAAACAAGGATGTTCCTTCTAGCCCTGCCCAACCCCCCCACCCCACTGAACTTTTCTCTATCACCGGCTGTATTAATTTCATGTCCATAAAAAGCACCAGCTTTGGAGACACAATTGTGCCCTGAAGTATACAAATGCATCTCTCTGTACAATTGCAGTGAGGCTAGATCACACATTGTAGTGACCCAGATACCCTTTAATCCCACAAAACATGTTCAAACACGTGCTTTCAAATCCACAAACGTGTAGTTTGGATTAGCATACACTCTCGACCCTTCACTAACAAATAGTTCCTTTTAAATCCTACTTCTATTAATCGAGCCATCTCCTTTCCACAAATCCAGTAAAGGTTATTCTGATGATTTTGCTATATTTTTACACACGATCTGGTAAAATGATCTATTTTATTTGATTAATTTTTTATTTATTTTTTTTACACTTTTTATATATATTTTTTTTTATCCCAGTCTGCAGTTAAAGGGCAATGTCCCAGATTTCGAACAATAATAATGCATGCTAGACATGTTAAACGCATGACCTGTATTTTCTCCAGTGCCCTCACAATCTCAGGATAAATCTTACTGGCATCTCTGGCCTTGGAAGTATTTTAACTGACATAGAAGTTTAAATGATTCAGCAAAAGAAATAGACACCAAATTTAAAGTACTGCCTTCTGAGGGCACTTCAAGGATACCTTAAAGCACTGTTGCTCTTATTTTAACAATATCCCCATTAGAGCTCAATATTCACTTTAAACAATGTGTTCAGTGATATAATTATGCATTAGATCATCAGTCTAAACATGCTTCTACAAACAAATTTTATAGAAAATATATTTATTAATTTCTTTATATATATGCTGAAAATGTAGGGGTATGCCTCAAGTGTTTCCCAAGTATCTGCAGCCAGTTAACACCCCTTTATTGTTTTGATTGGGGATCCCCAAATGTTCAAAAACAGCACTGGGTCTGAGAAAATGTCAAATGTCCTGTGTAGACCAATATTTGAAGACTCACAAACCACCTTGTGTGTCCAAACTTTTGGTCTGTACTGTATATATATTGTATATAGAGTACAGACCAAAAGTTTATATATATTATATATATAGTACAGACCAAAAGTTTATATATATTATATATATAGTACAGACCAAAAGTTTGGACACACCTTCTCATTCAAAGAGTTTTCTTTATTTTCATGACTATGAAAATTGTAGATTCACACTGAAGGCATCAAAACTATGAATTTACACGTGGAATTATATACATAACAAAAAAGTGAACTGAAAATATGTCATATTGTAGGTTCTTCAAAGTAGGCATCAAGAGAATGCCAAGAGTGTGCAAAGCAGTAATCTAAGCAAAAGGTGGCTACTTTGAAGAACCTACTATATGACATATTTTCAGTTGTTTCACACTTTTTTGTTATGTATATAATTCCACGTGTTAATTCATAGTTTTGATGCCTTCAGTGTGAATCTACAATTTTCATAGTCACGAAAATAAAGAAAACTCTTTGAATGAGAAGGTGTGTCCAAACTTTTGGTCTGTACTGTATGCTTATTCAATCACAAGGGTGTTCGTAAAGTCGGGTTCTGATGTAGGGTGAGGAGACCTGGGGTGCAGTCAATGTTCCAATACATCTCAACGGATTTGAATAGAGTTAAGGTCAGAGCCCTATAGCAGGCCGCTCAAGATCTTCCACTCCAAATGCAAATCATATCTTAATGGAACTTTTTACGGTCTCCTAATTCAACTGAAGGGAAAATTTTATGCAGTCGCATACAAAGAAAACCACATATGGCTGGAAAAGTCGAGTGTAATTTTTGTACATATAGTGTCTTTTTTGGAATCTCTACAATCTAAAGGTTAAGTGTCAATGTTTTATAAATTTTTAGAATCATATTCTAAAGAACCTTCAAATTTCAAATTGATTTACTGGAGAAAAGATTTAAAAATGAACATCTGGGACAAATGGGACGAAGTATGTGCAAAAGCTCAATCACAAACTATAAACATTTTTAAATGAATACAATACAACTGGATTATAAAGACGTATTTTTACCCCATTAAAGTTAAATTAGTCAAAACACCCCAGACACTTGCATTAAATGCTCAGGTGATAGAGGTACACTTTTGCACTGTATGTGGTCTTCTTCACAGGAACAGGAGTTTTGGAAAGAGGTTGTTATATTTATTTTTAGTATGGTATCTGTAAATCTTCCAATTAAACCAGAAATTTTTACTGAGAATATTGTATACCAGGGGTCACCAACCTTTTTTGAAACTGAGAGCTACTTCTTGGGTACCGATTAATGTGAAGGGCTACCAGTTTGATACACACTTCTAAAATAACAGATTTGCTCAATTTACCTTTAATTATATGGTATTATTAATAATTAATGATATTCATCTATATCTAGTCATCTATATTTTAATATTGTCATTTTTTAATTCATACCAATGCAAGTGTGATTTTGTCAGGGAACCACCAGCCACGCTTCCCTCCAAGGCTCTAACTCTCACTCAGCCTCTCCATCTTATCACCTACACCTGTTCCCCATTACCTTTCCCCTTTATAAGGTCCCGATTCCACCTTACTCACGGTCGGAGCTACTTGTTGCCATGAGAGATCTACCGGACTTCCTACCACTAGTATTCCCCGTACTTCCATGCTCCTGGCTCTGCTTTGGAGGAAGCGCTCAAGACGGGTTTGCCTTTAACGGTTCACATTGGCGATCATCCCTGGACTACCCGCATTACGGATTATACCTGCATTACGGTTTATACCCGCTCTCCGGTTCGTACTTCTCCTCAAGCCTCTGCCTTGTATCTGTTCAGACTAAATAAAGACAAGGTGTTTAACCATACTCCGGTTTCAGGCTTTTGGTCTGTTCATGGCACATTTAAAAAAGAATAGCAACAAAAAATTAGATGCAGCTCACTGGTAAGTGGAGCTATGCTGAGCTATTTTTAGAAAAGGCCCCTGTGTGACTTGTGTGGTCCTTGCAGGCAACCTGTTGGTGACCCCTATTGTACACAGTAGCTTATTGACATATGTATACTTCAAGCAAAGCGTCTAATTGTAATGTATTGGAGGAAAGTGGAAAAACAACCATTACAACATCAACATGTCCTTTTGTTTGTCAATGGAAAGGTTTACATATATTCTAAAAGGTAAAGTTGTTTTTTTTTTTTTTTTTTTTGGGAAACCATTTATATCCTTTATTTTTCAACACAATCATCCATCAACCCTCAGCACCTGATTAAGCAGCTGAGCCTACTGGGAGACCTCAGTCAGTCTGGATTCGAGAACAGCATCTCCAGCACCACCACACTGAGCACTGGGGCCCCTCAGGTCTGTGTGCTAAGCCCACTGCTGTTCTCTCTGCTGACTCACGACTGTGTAGCAATGCACAGCTCGAATCACATCAAGTTCACTGATGACACGACCATGGTGGGTCTCATCAGCAAGAACGACTAGTCAGCTTACAGATAGGAGGTGAAACAGCTCTGCTGAAAGCAGTCTCTGAACGTTGACAAAACCAAAGACTTGGTTGTTGACTTCAGGAGAGCACAGAGCGGCCATTCTCCACTGATCATCGATGGATCCTCTGTGGAGATCGTCGAGAGCACCAAATTCCTTGGTGTTCACCTGGCAGAGAACTTCACCTGGTCACTTACCACCAGCTCCATCAGCAAGAAAGCCCAGCAGAGTCTCTACTTCATGAGAAGGCTGAGGAAAGCTCAGAACAAACAGAACTAAATTTAAACCTAAACTCACACACACTCACTCAACTGTGTGTTACGGAACTGTACAACCTGAACTCAACAAACACTCATTACTCATCTCCATTCATTCCACAACTTATTATTTATATTTAATCTTATACTCTTTACATGCTGTTTTTGTACCTCTAGACTGCTGCCACTGCTGTTTTTGCACAGCATTGTGTTTATGTTTACTCTTGTTTATAGTCCCCTTATAGTCCTCTTTTGCACATTACTGTATTATCAGAGTATACAAGAGGTTTACTGGTCAGCACTATTTTGTGTTGTGTATTTGTCCCAAACTGTCTTGTGTTGTCTGTCTGCACTGTATTTTGTTTGCACTAGGATGCACACGATGCACTTTACGTGGCAATGACACTTACTTTAGTCCTTGGTCTGTGTTCTGTTATGTAGCTCTGTGTTGTGTGATGTAACACGTAGGAGGAAAGTTGTCTCATTTCACTGTGTACATCAGCAATATATAGTAGAAAGGACAATAAAAGCTTCTTGACGATTATTTTAAGCTTAGATTTCTGTAATATAATGAAGGGAGAAAGCGATTAAATAACCTTTTATTTTTATCAGCTTCTATTTATTATTAAGCCATTAGTCATTCATGCCTTACCTCAAATTACCCCTTTTTATTTTTATTGTATGATTTGTATCCCAGATATATATTATCAGTACACCCCCCCCCCAACTTCTCATACTGTATAGAACTAACATGTGCCCTCTTCTCTTTCCCTTTTCTCTCTTTTATCTTGTTAGTTGATGTTTTGCTTTTAGTTGTATTAATATGTAAATACTACATTTCTGATTCAATTTTGCTGTATTGTACTGACATAATTTATTTCCCTATAAAACAATTATGCTTTCATTATTACATTTTCTCGCTGGCTCAGTCATAATACAATGAGTTTTCTTAAGAAGTCGTCTCTCAACACTAGCATGACCTTTTTCACTTCCTAATGAACAACCTTTAACTTCAGCTGGTGAGAGCCCTGGTGTTCTCGGGGTAAGGCCAGAGATCTATAGCAGGCCACTAAAGATCTTCCACTCCAACCCATGTAAACCATATGTAAACCATGGTGCTTGCTTTATGCAAAGGCGCATTGTCATTATGTTTTAGTTCAAATGAAGGGAAAATTTAAAGTTACCACATCCAAGGACATTTTAAACAATTGTGGGTTTCCTACATCTTTGTGGTAACAGTTTGGGGAAGAACTCATATGGCTGGGAAATCAGATGTCGCAAATCTGTGAGTTTGGACATTTAGGGACATGTCTGCCTATTTTTGTTATTGTGAACCTGTGAAGGTAAAACTTGATTTCAATAAGCCTGCAGACCACTCAAGATCTTTCACTCCATTCCATGTAAACCATCTCATTAGGGGTTCACTTTAGGTACAAATGTAGGGAACATCTAATGTTACTTCTTCCAAGGACATTTTAAAAACTTGTGGGTCTCCTCTGTCTTTGTGGTAGCAGTTTGGGGAAGAACCCATATGGTTGGAAATATGGTTTTGTCCACATATTGTATTTGTGATTTTGGACGTTTAGAAAGCTTTATTCACTGTCTATTTTTTAACATGAAACCTGATTAAATAAGCCTGATTTTTTTTATTTGATTGGTCAGGAACTGCATTTATTTTGAAGCAGAAGTGAGGCCTCCGGTCCACCAGAAGGCGCTATAATACACGGTCCCTCTCCAATCAGCGTTCTTCTACACGTTTTTCTGGTTGTTAGAGCTCTGCCGGCCTGGGAAACTACCGGCATGAAGCTGATTTCTGTTATGTTGTTGTGTTGGGATTCATCTCGAGTCAGGATCGAGTTTCTTCAGAAAAGTGTGCTTGGGATCCAGTTGAGTGACCACTGACAGGAGGATAGAGACTAATCATGTGGGTAAACTGTGATCACATGAACATTAGCAGGAAGTAGAAGGAGAAATGCATAGTGGATTTGGAATCACTGACACTCACAGGGTAGATCACTTTCACATCCGGGCAACTTGCATTCAAACCGGAGAGTGAGATTTAAAAAACAACAACAACAACAACAACAAAAACGTTAAATCCGTTAATCGGTAGCTCTGCGATGAAGGGTATTACTTCAACATCACCACTAAGATTAAATCTAGACTAAATATTCAAGCTATCGAACTGGATTGCTGTCCTATTTTAATATATTATTATATTATGTTTTTCATTATAATAAACGCTCCTTATTGTGTTAACACGAGGCAACACCATATTAGGAAAAGTTCGTTTTACTCAAGCTTTTGTAAATATACAGCTCCCTCTGGTGGTCATTTAGTACAACTGCTGCCAGTTTATAAACAGTTTGAGCCAATGTTTGCACATCCTCCTTACATTTACGGCATTTGGCAGACGCCCTTATCCAGAGCTACTTACAATTAACTCATATATACAACATGAGGGTTAAGGGCCTTGCCCAAGGGCCCAGCAGTGACAGTTTGCTGGTGCTGGGATTTGAACTCATAACTTTCCAGTAGTTAAAATTCCAAAACTGAGACCACTGAGCTACCCCTTTCCCAGCTTCCTCCTCAAGTAGGTTGAGTCCTAGAAGTTTGGTAAATTGGTAGCATGAGGAATCCTTTGTATTTAAACCTCCTAAATGTGTTGCCGAACTAAAAAACAACATATTTGGTTTGTTGTGGTACTAGAACAAGTGTAACAATAAATGGGCATTCAGAGCCTCACTCGTAACTTTTTTAATAAAACCCTCAGGGGGCTTTTAACAATGGACACTGTCCCAAAGTAGCGTTATAAAATATGAATTTATATGTTAATGTGTCTAAGTTAAACCTTTACAAGTTTATCTCTAATAAACGAGCCTGTGGCGACAATGATTAAGAAAGAACTCTAAAATGCTTTGAGGAAGGAACCTTGAGAGGAACCAGACTCAAAAGGGAACCAATCTTCATCTGGGTGCCACCGAATGTCCAGTTTTTTAATTGCTGAGGTGTACTGTTCAGTGATGGGTGCTTAAATGTAGAACGGTTCATGTCAGTTGCAGTCCTAAGCAGGGTTTATATTATTTACAGTCCAAATCCAAACTCAGTTCTTGAGTAACTTCATGGATCTTTAAGCTGTTCATGTGGAACCATCCTCAGCTGCACTGTGTCTCCAGTTGAAGAGAACTGCATCCAGGGGTGGTAGGGTATTAGAATGAATCAGGCAGATTTGAAACAAAGGAGGGGGCCATGTTGCTGTTGACTGGTACCACAGGAACATGTTTAATTCGACAAACTCGAGAAACTTTGAATCGGAGATTCTCTCAAATCTGCACAATTTAGATATGACGCTATAAATGCATACAATTTGTATCAGTGAGTTGTGGTGTGGGGGTCTACATTTCTTCATTTTACCAGTCACAAGTTTATCACCTGCAGTTCGTCTCCATTCACTGTGTGATGCACAATTGGAACACCCCAATTGTACAAGTGTGCAGAGAGATTTTTTTAGTCAGCTTGCTTTGCAAGTATGAAAAAGCCTAACAAATGACATGTTAACAAAAATGATGTGGATAGTTTACACCAACAAGAGACGAACTACAATGAACTTGAGTAAAACGAGTGTAAGAATATAACAGCTTGTTTCCTAACATTACTAAATCAGGCCCCTCGAAATTTTATTAAGAAGAAATATTACCAGCAGGAACCTGTATAAACTATTATAATTAATCAATGCCTTCAAATCTGTTAGTTTTCCATAAGTCTGAGTGTTAATATGTACCACTGAACAACACAGTTGTGTCACCGCATTATTGCATGGACCCCACATGCCATGTAGATGAATACACTTTGTGGTATTTTGCAGGTCAGTTCAACCAAATGTTCAGCTAAAACATTTGACTTCGATTATTAGCTTAATAAAAAGCTTTTATAAGGTTTAATATCTCAGTGAGAACCATATAAACTCACTGTATATCTGACTGTAATTCGTTCTCACTTTTAATCATGTGCATGTCGGCTTTTCTGAGTACCGTCTTCTCACAATGTGACTTTTGTCTTACTGGAACTTTCTCTTGCCACCTTCTGTTTTTTTTTACCACTTAACACCATACTTCTGCTTAACCACTTAAATTTTTCAAACATAAAAATAGCCCGAGTTGAACTGATCTCATGTCAGCGAACAGAGATGCTTAGCACCGTGAGCTTTAATTTCCTGATTCTGATGCTGTCTTCTTGGTGTGAAAGTGGGTGTGTGTGTGTGGCTCAGTTTTGCCCTTCTGCTTTTGTTCTACACTCATCACTGAGGGTAAGTCTATAGGAATTTCATCTCTGTGTGCATGAAGATATGCTTATTTTTATAGTTTAGGGAAAGTTTGAGACTTAAAGCACATGCAGGGAATAGCGCCAAAACGAGGCGTGACATGAGATGCGTTGCGTTGTTGGATACTTAAAAAATGTAACACCGTAATTAAACGCGTTCACTTGTACAACTTAAAGTGGAAATCGAAGTTGTACACGTTTATTCTCCTGAAGTCTTGACTTGTCTGACATTCCAGATTATGTATGGCTTCTTTTATCAAAATGGTTTAAAGGCTATGGAAAGAAATATGTTGATGGGTTATACTTGAAATTCCAATATGAGACATTTAGGTAGGTCTTTAATACATTTAGAATTATAAAAAAAACTCCATAATATATATGTTTTTTTTACAAAATGATGTTATTGAATAAAAAGAGAAACATATACTTTATGGACTACACATTGTGTATGGCTGCAACTTTACTGTACTGAAGAACATGTCACATTTTCAAGTGTGTCGGTCATTTCTGTGGTCTGGGGGTGTCATTGTGTTTAAAGCAATTTTCAACCGTTTTGGAGGGAAAAACAAGGTTTCTTCACTGTCCCTCTGTGGTCATTATTTTCAGTGAAAAGGGGACACAACAAATTGCAAAGGTTCCAACAGTTTACAAAAAAAGAGAAGTGTATAGTGTATACATTGTACATGAAAGAGAATGTAAATGCAACCCTGCTGTGTTCTTGTCTTGAAGGTGTCAGAGCTTGCCTTGGTCTCAAGCATTGCATTAACATATTTCACTAAAAAACTTGCATTGCAAAACCGATCGCATGTTTCACTTTTCTGGTCCGTTTCTTGAGAAAGCAGCAAAAAGCATGTTGCAAAATGTGAAACCAAACCCCACAGTGTCTTTTAAAAGCTCTGAATCTCCGTGTTGACTCCTGCCCATGGCCGTGTGTGCAGGTGTGACGATGAGGTTAGCACTCCAGCTGTACGTATCGTCCCTCTCCACCATCGCTGGGACCTTTTGGAGGCATGTGCAGAACTTCTGAACACTCAATGGCAGCGCAGCATGGGCGCTCGGCTCCATTCACTTCGCCAGTCTAGTGACAGCTACCCAGCGTGTCTTGTCCTGCTGGAGGGTGAGGTGTTGATCGGTCATGCTCGGGTCTCACGAGTGCTAGGCAGCCGCAGTGCATTCGTGGAATCGGTGGTGGTGCGAGATGATCTGCGGGGCAAGGGCTATGGCCGGGTGCTGATGGAGGGAGTGGAGTGTTACGCCCAGGCCAGAGGATTCACCCGACTCTACCTGACCACTCACGATAAGCAGTACTTCTATGCCCACCTGGGCTACGTGCTCTCACAACCTGTGCAGAACGTGGGAACGCTGGCTTCCTTCATGCCAATGGAACTACTACATAAGATCTGCAGGACAGCTGAGAATGATGGGAAAGGACAGAGAATAAGGAAGCATAATATTGCAGCACTCAGCAATAACCTACCTCCATCGCCTTCTCCACCACCAGCACCACCTCCTCCACCAAACAAAGTCCCTCTCCTATCTCCATCTCATAGTTCCTCTCTTTCTGTGACTTCTTCAGCTACCCACCTTCCTCCTCCTCAATCTTGCTCATTTACTTCATCTGTTCCTCCACCTGCCCCAGCTCTTCCTTCTTCTTCATGGGCTCCTGTTAAACAGACTCTGGAACAGACACCATACACAGATCCTCGGGGACTGCCTGTCTTCTGGATGCACAAGAACATTTGATGTACACACACATCACCCACACAGTCACACCTCAGATCCTGTATATTAGATCCTGTCAGTTTAGATCTTTGGTTCGAGGACTGTTGTGTTACGCCTCAGGTAATTTCATCAGGATCGACATTATCACCATTAAACATGATCCGAATACTGAAACTGAATGTGCCTTAGTATATCATTATAGAATTGTAAATGTTTTAAAATGGATGAGTAGTTTATTGTACTCAGTTTCAAATAAAAGTGCAATAACTTTATTTTTGTTTGTCCTGTTCTGCATCAGTAATGACATTTAATTGGTAAATATTCACAGGCCACAAAACATGCTGTCTAATAGATATGTATACTACTGGCAGAGTCAATGCATATGGGCCAGTTACACAAACCAGATGCTAACTCATAACACAAATGTAAACTTGGGTACTTGAGAACCAGGTTGAAATCAAGTGCATCATACTGAATGATGTCCTCCAATGAACGACTTATTAGTCACTGTGGTGTACAATGTGTTAAAGCCACGTTTCACACCTAGCAGTTGACAGTAATGAACGCAGTACAGAAAATAATAACTATTTATGTACTGAGTTCCAGTCAAATTTACAACCACATATATTAATTAAATATCCGTGCTTATAATCACACGTTTATTGTATACACGGATATATCTATTGAAAGCTTCAAACCACATATAATTTACATATGTAGTTTGTTTTTCATCCTTCCAAAGGGCTCAAAAGTTCTCTCCTCAACTTCCTACATACAGTCAGACCCTGACATACGACCACTCGACTTACATTTCAAGAAAGAAAAAAAAAAATATATATATATATATATATATATATATATATATATATATATATATATATATATATATATATATATATACAGGGAGTGCAGAATTATTAGGCAAGTTGTATTTTTGAGGATTAATTTTATTTGAGGATTTAATTTGAACAACAACCATGTTCTCAATGAACACAAAAAACTCATTAATATCAAAGCTGAATATTTTTGGAAGTAGTTTTAGTTTTAGCTATTTTAGGGGATATCTGTGTGTGCAGGTGACTATTACTGTGCATAATTATTAGGCAACAACAAAAACAAATTCATACCCATTTCAATTATTTATTTTTACCAGTGAAACCAATATAACATCTCAACATTCACAAATATACATTTCTGACATTCAAAACCAAACAAAAACAAATCAGTGACCAATATAGCCACCTTTCTTTGCAAGGACACTCAAAAGCCTGCCATCCATGGATTCTGTCAGTGTTTTGATCTGTTCACCATCAACATTGCGTGCAGCAACCACAGCCTCCCAGACACTGTTCAGAGAGGTGTACTGTTTTCCCTCCTTGTAAATCGCACATTTGATGATGGACCACAGGTTCTCAATGGGGTTCAGATCAGGTGAACAAGGAGGCCATATCATTAGATTTTCTTCTTTTATACCCTTTCTTGCCAGCCACGCTGTGGAGTACTTGGGCGTGTGTGATGGAGCATTGTCCTGCATGAAAATCATGTTTTCTTGAAGGATGCAGACTTCTTCCTGTACCACTGCTTGAAGAAGGTGTCTTCCAGAAACTGGCAGTAGGACTGGGAGTTCAGCTTGACTCCATCCTCAACCCGAAAAGGCCCCACAAGCTCATCTTTGATGATACCAGCCCAAACCAGTACTCCACCTCCACCTTGCTGGCGTCTGAGTCGGACTGGAGCTCTCTGCCCTTTACCAATCCAGCCACGGGCCCATCCATCTGGCCCATCAAGACTCACTCTCATTTCATCAGTCCATAAAACCTTAGAAAAATCAGTCTTGAGATATTTCTTGGCCCAGTCTTGACGTTTCAGCTTGTGTGTCTTGTTCAGTGGTGGTCGACTTTCTGCCTTTCTTACCTTGGCCATGTCTCTGAGTATTGCACACCTTGTGCTTTTGGGCACTCAGTGATGTTGCAGCTCTGAAATATGGCCAAACTGGTGGCAAGTGGCATCTTGGCAGCTGCACGCTTGACTTTTCTCAGTTCACGGGCAGTTATTTTGCGCCTTGGTTTTCCACACGCTTCTTGCGACCCTGTTGACTATTTTGAATGAAACGCTTGATTGTTCGATGATCACGCTTCAGAAGCTTGGCTATTTTAAGACTGCTGCATCCCTCTGCAATATATCTCACTATTTTTGACTTTTCTGAGCCTGTCAAGTCCTTCTTTTGACCCATTTTGCCAAAGGAAAGGAAGTTGCCTAATAATTATGCACACCTGATATAGGGTGTTGATGTCATTAGACCACACCCCTTCTCATTACAGAGATGCACATCACCTAATATGCTTAATTGGTAGTAGGCTTTCCAGCCTATACAGCTTGGAGTAAGACAACATGCATAACGAGGATGATGTGGTCAAAATACTCATTTGCCTAATAATTCTGCACTCCCTGTATATATATATATATATACACACAGTGGAACCCGGTTATCTCGCCCTCGGTTAACTCGACAACACTATTAAGTCGACATTTTTGAAGTGGAACCGCCAAATTCTCGCTTTTTCTACGCATTTTTTATCGGTTATGTCGACTTTTTTTATGTCGCGGAACCCTGATATCTCGAGCACAAGGGGGGGGGGGAATAAGAAATTTTAACGTCAGTTATGTCAATCGGCACTGTGCAGCCGCAGAAGAACTCGCGCAAGTGGCGGAAAAATCAAACCTTACAGATACTACAGGTGTTTGTATTGTATACTGGTGAATCTCTGCTGTTAGTAAGTGCACATATGTATTTTTTTGTCAAATGTTATGTGATGAACGGGAGCGCGGCGCTCCCGGCTTCAACTCCTTACCGAGCACGGCTCTCTCGGTAAGGAGCGACGCGCGCGCGCTCGGTAAGGAGCACGGCTCTCTCGGTAAAAAGTTGAAGCCGGAGCTTCAGAGAAAGCGGCCGAGCACCTGCCACGCCCTTCGGCCGTTCACGTTTGAGACTTTTCTGTCCCTCGTTTTTGGTTTCGGGTTCGGTTTTGGATCTTCCGGGGTTTTTTTCCGGCTTCACGCCGTGCCGCCGGTCGGCTTTTTCGGACACTTTGCTTTGTGTGTTTGTGCGGATTACTTCAGCCTGATGGTCATAAGTTTTCAGACACTTAGTTATGTTTTTTTTTTTTTTTTTTCCCCACATGTGGACTAAATGTGAAACGGCACCGTGCAGCCGCTGTTTTTTTTTTGAGCGATCTGTGTGTTTATAATGTTGGAGAATATAATAAAGGTTTGTATGGAGAATGGATGGTGGTTTGTATTGTATACTGGTAAATCTCTGCTGTTAGTAGGTGCACTTATGCCTTTTGTTGTTAACAAACGTATGTACATTTTTATAGCATGCCTTCATCAAACAAATCGCAGCAACGCTGTTGTGTAAAACCCTCCAAAACACGCATGCACATTCTCATTTATTAACGCACATCATGTACATAAAGAAATTTCAAGCACGTTAATATATTGCCGCCATTTTGTTTTCGTTTATCTCGATCATCGGTTACCTCGATGCTTTTTGGCGACCCCCCAGGACATCGACATATCCGGGTTCCACTGTATATATATATATATATATATATATATATATATATATATATATACAGTGAGGAAAATAAGTATTTAAACACCCTGCTATTTTGCAAGTTCTCCCACTTAGAAATCATGGAGGGGTCTGAAATTGTCATCGTAGATGCATGTCCACTGTGAGAGACGACATCTAAAAAAAAAAAAATCCAGAAATCACAATGTATGATTTTTAAACTATTTATTTGTATGATACAGCTGCAAATAAGTATTTGAACACCTGTCTATCAGCTAGAATTCTGACCCTCAAAGACCTATTAGTCTGTCTTTAAAATGTCCACCTCCACTACATTTATTATCCTAAATTAGATGCACCTGTTTGAGGTCGTTAGCTGCATAAAGACACCTGTCCACCCCATACAATCAGTAAGAATCTAACTACTAACATGGCCAAGACCAAAGAGCTGTCCAAAGACACTAGAGACAAAATTGTACATGGAAAGGGCTACGGGGAAATTGCTTAGCAGCTTGGTGAAAAAAGGTCCACTGTTGGAGCAATCATTAGAAAATGGAAGAAGCTAAACATGACTGTCAATCTCCCTCAGACTGGGGCTCCATGCAAGATCTCACGTCGTGGGGTCTCCATGATACTAAGGAAGGTGAGAAATCAGCCCAGAACTACACGGAAGGAGCTGGTCAATGACCTGAAAAGAGCTGGGACCACCGTTTCCAAGGTTACTGTTGGTAATACACTAAGACGTCATGGTTTGAAATCATGCATGGCACAGAAGGTTCCCCTGCTTAAACCAGCACATGTCCAGGCACGTCTTAAGTTTGCCAATGACCATTTGGATGATCCAGAGGAGTCATGGGAGAAAGTCATGTGGTCAGATGAGACCAAAATAGAACTTTTGGGTCATAATTCAACTAAATGTGTTTGGAGGAAGAAGAATGATGAGTACCATCCCAAGAACACCATCCCTACTGTGAAGCATGGGGGTGGTAGCATCATGCTTTGGGGGTGTTTTTCTGCACATGGGACAGGGCGACTGCACTGTATTAAGGAGAGGATGACCGGGGCCATGTATTGCGAGATTTTGGGGAACAACCTCCTTCCCTCAGTTAGAGCATTGAAGATGGGTCGAGGCTGGGTCTTCCAACATGACAATGACCCGAAGCACACAGCCAGGATAACCAAGGAGTGGCTCTGTAAGAAGCATATCAAGGTTCTGGCGTGAGGACTTCTGGTACTGAAGAGAATTCATGGTACCTTGCACACGCTGAAGCTTCCCAGTACCTGCAGAAGCAAAACAGCCCCAAAGCATGATTGACCCCCCGCCATGCTTCACAGTAGGCAAGGTGTTCTTTTCTTCATAGGCCTTGTTCTTCCTCCTCCAAACATAGCGTTGATCCATGGGCCCAAACAGTTCTAATTTTGTTTCATCAGTCCACAGAACACTATCCCAAAACTTCTGTGGTTTGTCCACATGACTTTTGGCATACTGCAGTCGACTCTTCTTATTCTTTGGGGACAGCAAGGGGGTGCGCCTGGGAGTTCTGGCATGGAGGCCTTCATTACGCAGGGTGCGCCGTATTGTCTGAGCAGAAACTTCAGTACCCACATCTGACAAATCTTTCCTCAGTTCCTCAGCAGTCACACGGGGACTTTTCTCCACTCTACGCTTCAGGTAGCGCACAGCAGTCGAAGTCAGCATCTTCTTTCTGCCACGACCAGGTAGCGTTTCAACAGTGCCCTTTGCCTTGAATTTGCGAATGATGCTTCCTATGGTGTCTCTTGGTATGTTTAACATCTTTGCAATCTTCTTATAGCCATTGCCCTTCCTGTGAAGAGTAATCACCTGTTCTCTTGTCTTCCTGGACCATTCTCTTGACCTCACCATGTTTGTAACCACACCAGTAAATGTCTAGAAGGAGCTGAGTATCACAGTCATTTTAAAGCTGCCTAATTGGTGCTTATTAGGCTTTATTGCTGCTCCCTGATATCCACAGGTGTTTTCAATACCTGATTGAAAACACTTCATTGAACCTCTGTTCTTCAGAGTGGTAGTCTTTAAGGGGTTGAATAATTATGTCAATGAAGAATTCACAAAAGAAACATTTACTACTGTATTACAAAACTAATTGATGTCATTTTAGTTGCATATGGTTCTTTAAGAAGTCCTTGTAGGATTTCATTCTGAATACAATTACAAATGTACACTAAATTCTAAAACCATTTACAGCATTGGGGTTGAATAATTTTGAACACAACTGTGTATATATATATATATATATATATATATATATATATATATATATATATATATATATATATATATAATATAATTTTTAATTTACAAAAAAAATGTATGTGTTTACAGTGCCTCTTTATGTCTGCGTCGGAATGCATCATAGAGTAGGCACTCTTCTGAACTTACAAACTGATGGACTTACTTGATTTTTTCTGTCCCTATCTACGTCGTAAGTTGGGGTCTACCTATGTATAAAACACAGCTTGTGGGACTTTACCTCATTTCCATACACTGATCAGGCATAACATTATGACCACCTGCCTAATATTGTGTTGGTCCCACTTTTATGGGTTCACTACTGTTCCTTCCTTGGACCACTATTGATAGATATGGACCACTGTAGACCGGGAACATCTCAAAAGAGCTGCAGTTTTGGAGATGCTATGACACAGTCGTCTAGCCATCACAATCTGGCTCTTGTCAAACTTGGTGTACATTTATACAGTAAGTTTATACAGATTGGATACAGAGGAATTCTGCTCAGACACATTGTACCATTTTATAACCTTGTATAGCTTTTATTTATTAATAAAGATTTGACATGATTTGTATTGGACTTGTTTTTTTCTTCTGAGTTTCTAAAACTACAAAAATGATTTGCATAAATCATGTTATGTATTGTGTTGGTATTCATTTTAATTGGATGTGTAACTGAGCTGTGTCTGTGTCTACAGGAGGATCCATCATGTTTGGAGGGTTCTCTCTGCTGCTACCCATGCTGCTCACCCTAACCTTCCTTGTTTCAGACAGTGGCTCTGTAATCAGGAATCGGGGTTTCTCCGTGGTGTGGAACATGCCCACCTCGAAATGCAAGAATGTGTTTGATGTTTCCTTGCCCCTGAAGCAGTATGGCATCATACACAATGCAGAACAAAGATTCAGAGGTGAAAGCATAAGTCTGTTTTATGAACGCCGGCTTGGTTTGTATCCATACATCGACCGCGAGGGCTTCAGTGTGAATGGCGGGGTTCCTCAGAGGGGCGATCTTGAGAATCACCTTGAAATGTCGGAGGCACAGATACGTTCACTTATACAGAGAAGTTTCAGTGGGTTGGGTGTGGTGGACTGGGAGAAATGGCAGCCTCTCTGGGTTCGCAACTTCGGCATCCGACAGGCTTACAACGATCTGTCTAAGCAACTGGTACGTGAGAAACATCCAGACATGTCTGAGGAGGAAGTCACGTTGCTGGCAACGGCTGAGTTTGAGAAAGCAGCACAGGCGTTCATGGAGAAAACGCTGCAACTTGCAGTCAAGGCTCGGCCCAAGGGATTGTGGGGGTTTTATGGATACCCTGGCTGCTATAATGATCGTGGGGCAAAAGAGAGTGGGTACACAGGAAAGTGCAAATCTGGAACACAGGCACTAAATGACAAACTGGCATTTTTATGGCAGCAGTCCACTGCTCTTTACCCAAGTGTCTATGTGTGTCCTCGGCTAGCAGGACACCCGAACACCCGGCTTATGGTAAGACACCGTGTCCTCGAGGCGTTCCGAGTGGGAGCACAGCATGGAGGTGATGCCCCCCGACTTCCTGTTTTACCGTACGCTAGAGTGGCCTTTACAAAAACTCTGCACTTCTTAAACAAGGTATACACACAAACACACTGTTTTTGTAATTGCAGATCCCCATTCATGACATTTCTCATAGTTTTGATTCAGAGGAAATTATTTGCAATTCTGATGGCAGCGATTAAAGCTACAGAAGCTGTCTTGAAATATGAAATATACATTAACAGCCCCTCAGTTTAGTGTTTCATTTAAATCCATCCACTGAAAACAAATAGGACAAAGAGCAAAAGAACAAAAGCAGTGCTTATTGTGTTTCTAAAAAGCACAATTCGGTCTAAGATATCAAATTGTCCAAGTTGAAATTACTTTAATCAGTTGAAAGTAAAAGTAGACCCTTATAATGACTTCAGTCCTTGTGAGGATCCACATATCCACACAACAACCTCACCTTTGATACTTCTGAAGAAAGAAATTAGGACAACAACGTTTAAAGATCTAACTTTAATTAACTTTAATACACCTCACTCTGCCTTTAGATTTCAGAAGGTGCTGCGTATGCGTCATTTTTATATATATTTTTGTATCACCAGCACAGATTGGATTCCTATACCCAATGGTTTTTACAACAAATTTAATTAACAAATTTTGATGTCAACACAAACCAATAAAAAAGTTAGTGCTTTCTTTTACTTAATGCTCCCTGATCCTCATACTCCTTAAAATATTAGCTGACTTTAAAGACTTAACTTCTCCCACCTACACACATTCCTTGTGTAGTTAATAATTGTGATTTATTTTACATCCTCCTGTTAAGAACATGCTAGCAGGGCTCCAGTTTTCTTGTGATCAGAGGGTACCACTGAATTATGGATAATTATTATGTAAAGAATTATTTAAATAGTAAATTAAACTTTCCATAACTTTTCAAAAGAGGTTCCATGTTACACATGGTTGGATCAGAAGGTGTCTGCTTATACTATGTATGTTTTATTACAGACTGATCTAGAGAACACGCTTGGTGAGATTGCGTCTTTAGGTGCTGCTGGTGTGGTGTTGTGGGGTGAAATGGGTTTTGCCAAGTCTAAGGTCAGCATGTGTAATTATTCTGTTGTTGGTAATAACTATTACAAATTAACTATTTTATTAACTATAAAGTGTAAATATCTGTGCATTTGCATTTCATGTACTTTGGAGTAATTATTGTATCTCATTTCTCTCTCACTCTAGCACCAGTGTGATCTTCTCCGGCAATACATTCTCTCAGTCTTGGGTGTGTACGTGAACGATTTGCATCGGGGTGTTACACGTTGCAGTAAGAGCGCGTGCAGTGGTAACGGTCGCTGCGCGAGACGCAACCCTCATTCCGATCACATGATTTCCCTGCTCGACACTGGGGGTGAACATGGCCATGACCTAAGATCAAAATTCAAATGTCTGTGCTATGAAGGGTGGCGTGGAGAGCAGTGTGAGGAGAACATCGCGGATGTGAAGTGAAGCCAGTGCTAACACAACTTCCAGATCGTGTTTTAAATTCTGAAATTTTAAATAATCAGTTCCAGCACAAAGTAGTTTTTTGTTTTATAGGGGTTTTTTTTATTGTTTTATGCAAAATACACATATCTCATCAAAATAACACATGGTCCTTATGTACCTGTTATATGATTTGTACAGCTTTTTTATAAGCAGTCATATTCTTTGGCAAATCTCTCAAATCTCCAGATGTTAAGGTTAGCTGCAAAGCAGATTTTGGTGTTTTTTTAATCAGATCGATCACTGTAATACAAATGTGATTCTCCTTCTACTGTGTTCATTTATAGTGACACTCCTTAGAACAGAACTAAACTGCAAACTTTAAGTACAAATGCAAAAATGTGGTGGGTCAGTCTGTTATCAGGGTACAACATTGGACCACAAGATCCACTGAATTTTGAGGCTGCATTTGGTTGAGTCATGTTCCAGCTTTGCTGCCATTCTGATCATTGATCTACTAAAGAAGATAATTTGCAAATCCAGCTTTGTTTAATAGGTAAATAAAAGTAGAACAGAAGCTGTTTAAAGCACCTAATAAGTCTATATACTAAAACATAGCTGTAATCCACATGCCTGAATCTCAGTTTGCAAGCTACTGACTCCAAATGGTGCTCATAAATCTACTGGACTACATACTGACTGGTAATCTGTATCACATCCACAAACATACACACCATTATTACTTCATCATATTACTACATGATAAGACTCTGAATAATCATTATTCGTAGTCACATTATACGGCGTGTGTCTGCACTCTTAAAAGATTGCATGATTTTTCATCTTGACACACTTTTTGATTGACCTGGTACACTGTTTTACATACACAACAACATGTTTTAGATATCTGTACATGGTTTGTGCTGGGGGGTGAGTGTCTGATGTCCAGTGCTGTCAGGTTTCTGCAAAGTCCTGAAATATGGTGGACATTTATTTTGTTCTTTCTTGCCTTTCCCTCAGTTCCTCAACAAGTCTTTGTAGAGTTCTGTTCTGCTGGACTGAAGAAAATAAACACACACAGTAAAACTGAAAGGATTGTTTATGATTAATCTTATATGACCAGCACAAGATTGTGCACATATCTGGCATTATTTAGTATTTTACAATTCTGCAAACAACTGTAGAAAGTATTGCAGTAATATACGAACAAGATTATAACCATTGACCTACTAGGTAAAGAAGAATATAAGCTCTTTGACTGCTATTTAGGAAAATATATGAATATTTTGCTAATTCTTTTATTTAGAAATTATAAATAAAATGAATGCTACAACTGAATATAATATATTGGCAAATTAAGAAATTCTGAGATGAAATTGTGAATTTGTTTTGTCTTTTTTTTTACAAGTATCATGAAACACAAAAAATACAGATAAATTAAATGTTTAGAAAATGTTAAACAAAAAGGAAAAAGAACAAAAATAGCCAATTTTCTACTTTAAGCAAGAAGTCCTTTCTTCTGAAATCCTAATATAATCACTGAAAACAATCTGAGAATAGAAACACGATTACAAATAAGCTATATATAAAATAAGACTCTCTCACCTAAGAAGCTAAAGATGAGAATGACGATGAGGAGGATCAGCATTACAGCCACACAAATCAAACAGTAGCACCACTTGGAGGAAGTCCACATATCACTGAGTTGACTCAAATGAGATCTTCTTATTCGATACCCTGTTTGACAAACTATTGGCCTGTCAATCATCCTAAGGTTCCCGTTGATGGATGGAGGTTGTGGACGTGGAGGTCGGACACCTAAAAGAGAGACATTTGATATACAAAAATATATATATCCTTGTATTACTGTATGTGTAACCATGTAATTTAACCGTCGGACACCAATTTAAGCATGTACCTTTGCTGTGCTGTTCAGTGTGTGTGCGGTGAAGGTCACTGATGGAGTCCACAGAATGCAGTTCAATTTCAGTCATGTCTTTATCACTGATTGGAACAAATGCTGAGGAAGGAGATGGAGGAGACCTAATCGACACTCCTGCTCAAAAGATAAATGTTTAAGTATGTACTTTTATGTACTGTAAACCATTTACCCAAAGCCTCAGAAGTGAAGGGGTATTTGGTGGCTTGGGAAAACCCATCAGTTGCTGCAGCCAAAATGTATACAAATTTGGGTACCAAATGACCGCAACCCGGCCAGGGATGGTGTACGTTACATTTACAATACATTACGCTATTTGCAGATGCCCTTTTTCAGAGCGACTTACAATAATAACTTTTATACATTCGAGCAGTTGAGGGTTAAGGGCTCAATTTTGAGCTCCCTTCTGTTCAGAAAGTCTAATGTTTTGATCACTGAGCTACCACTTCCTGTTAACATACAGTAAGCTTTCTCCAAGACATGCAGTCAGTGACCAAAGTTATTGTAAATGTTGCTAAAACTTCATCTTAACTTTTGTTTTTTCCCAATATATAAAAATGTACACACACACCCACATATACACACACACAGTAATGCACTTAACCTCATCCTAAAATCTTATATTGCAAAAGATATACACAAACACACACACACACACACACACACACACACACACACACACACACACACACACACACACAGAGTTAGTAATGCACTTAAACTTAACCTCATCTTCTTATTTTATATTCAGCCAAATATTAAAACGTAGACTTGCGTGCACACACACACACACACACACACACACACACACACACACACACACACACACTCACACACGTAGAGCTAGTAATACATCTAAACATACCCTCATCTTAACATTTTATATTCCCCAAGATATATAAACACACACACACAGCTAGTAATGCAGATAATTAGTAATATACATACTCCGATTTTACAAACACTAAAATAATAGACCTGGAACACTTTTCATAGAAATGTTATTATTTGCAAAACTGGTCTGTCTCTTTAAATTAACTGACATTTCACATGATGCTTCTAGGACAGACATCCATGCATTCAGGAGCCATCATCTTATATTAGTAACAAAACTGAGAAAACCTCTTAACCTGTTATTTTTGAAGATGTAATCATTTCATATACCTTTTTTATTTTTTATTAAAACAACCTCACTGTTATCAGAAGCTTTATGAGCCAGATCTTACCTTGGGAGTGCATCCTCATCAAAAACAGTGAAGAAAGATCTGAACCAGTTTCTAATCCCAAATCACAAGCCTCACAAGCTCACCAGTATAATGGAAACGTCACATCACACTAAAATTCGATTACAATATAGCCGTATTAAAACTCCTCCAACTGTACAATGATTTGTTTTTTTACAACAGACTAATAGAAAGAGTTTACATTATAAAAGCGCCTGATCTGTTTCATGTTTTCCACTTATCACCCAAATAAGCAGACCGTGTGGGGCAGTCCAGCATTCCTGCACCTAAAATAGCCGCAGCAAAGCAGGAGGGCGTGTGGCGGGTATTAATAGATTCTGGGGCAAATGATGATAGTATAATAAACAAAAATAAATTACAACAAATATACAGGTTTCATAAGACTTTATGGATATTGTAATCTAAATTGAATTTTCATCTTGCTCTTCTGTATTGGCCTGAATTAAAAAAACAACCTACATTTAGGAACAAGTATTATCTTGTGTCTCTGTTTTATTTCAACATATATACTGTATATATGTATATGTATATATATATATATATATATATATATATATATATATATATATATATATATATATATATATATATATAATTGTATGAGGAAGTCAGGTATGTCAAAGAAGTATGTGAGGGTGGTGCAGGACATGTATGAGGACAGTGTGACAGCAGTGAAGTGTGCAGTAGGAACAACAGACTGTTTCAAGGTGAAGGTTGGGCTGCATCAAAGATCCCCTCTGAGCCCTTTCCTGTTTGCAGTGGTGATGGAAAGGTTGACAGACGAGGTCAGACAGGAGATTCCATGGACTATGATATTTGCGGATGATATTGTGATTTGTGGTGATAGTGGTAAACAGGTTGAGAAGAGCCTGGAGGGGTGGAGATATGCACAGAGAAAGGGAATGAAAGTCAGTAGGAGTAAGACAGAGTACATGTCTGTTTAATTTCAACATTTTTAAATTAATTTGTTCCTAACATACAACCTTTCTCATATTTGCCATTGGGGTCAACAATTGGTTGATTTTTATTTGTCCTGAATTGAGAGGATTGTTGAGCGGCACCGTAAGAGGGCAATGAAATCATTATGTAAAGACAGAGAATAGAAGTTCTCAGCCTGTTAGGAAAACTACACATCCCAGGATTCGCCGCAATATAAACCCGCTCCAGGGTTTTTTTTTTTGCATTGTTGCAGGTTAAGTGGTTCCCTAGAGCGCGCGCTGGAGCTATTTGGTTAAAATAAACAAAAATAAATGACACCAAATACACAGGTTTCAAAAGACTTTATGCATGTTGTAACCCAAAATTGAGTTTTAATCTTGGTCTTCTGTATTGTTCTGAATATTTAAAAAAACAACATCTAGGTACATTTAGGAACAAGTATTATTTTGTGTCTGTTTAATTTCAACGTTATTTGTCCTGAATTGAGAAGATTGTTGTGCGACACCGTAAGAGGGCGATGAAATTATAATGTAAAGACAGTGAATAGAAGTTCTCAGTATGTTAGGAAAACTACACATCCCAGGATTCGCCGCAATATAAACCCGCTCCATGTTTTTTTTTCCCCGCATTGTAGCAGGTTAAGTGGTTCCCTGGAGCGCGCGCTGGAGCACCAGCTGTAGTTCAGAGGGAAACGCGATGCTGACTCGAGGGCTCGTGAGCGGCTGGGTTCTGTCTCGTGCCCGAGTTTCGGGTGGATTTCTTCAAACGACAGCACTGAATGGGAGAAGGGAACAGCAGGAGAGACACTGGACAACTGAGGTGAGTTAGTGGGTGTGATGTTCATGCAATCCAAAAAAGTTTTCTGAAACAGTGCAGGGGAGGGAGTGAAGAAGCCGCGGTCATGTACAGGCTGAGAAATTATTCATGCAAGATCCGGGTTGAGGAAAAAAAAAAAAACAGGTGATACTTTTGAGCCTTGAAGACTGCAAACGAGACATTTCCCATCCAGAATCCGGGTTTGTGTGAAGCAGCTCTGTTCTTGTGAAGCTCTTCAGTGTGGTTGCTGTGCACTGACCGATCATGCGCGAGGAACGCGGCAGCTGCGTCTCAGTCCGCGCGCGAGCTCATGAACAGACAGACAGACACACACACACACACACACACACACACACACACACACACACACACACACACACACACAGAGTTAGTAATGCAGATAATTAGTAATGCATCCAAACTTATCTCATCTTAACATTTGGTCTTTCCCAAAATAAAAAAAACCTATACACACACACAGTAAAGCACTTAACCTCATCCTAAAATCTTATATCGCAAAATATGTAAACACCTACACAGAGTTAGTAATGCACTTACGCGTAACCTCATCTAAACATTTTATATTCCCCAAATATTAAAACACACACACACACACAGACACACAAAGCTAGTGATGCAGATAATTAGTAATGCACCTAAACATACCTCATCTTAACACTTGCTCTTCCCCACACAAACATACAGTCTCAATCACAGACTGATTTCTCACTGCACTTAAAAACCTGCTGTGACCTGCAGCCCTGATTTTAAACAAAAGCCTGTTTCAGCATCAGAGATAATAAGTGTACTTCTACATCGTGTAGATGGTTTCTAAAATTTCATAACTGTCGATTTTGTATTAAACACTACAAAAAATAGACATGGAACATTGATGAACAAGTAAGGTATGTACTAATGAATGTTTTTTTTTTTCCAGTAATTTGTTCCCTTATGTACAACAGAACAGCACAGTGTGAAATGATAACAAATTACTGGTCTTAAAATACATATTTTCTCATAAACTGTATGTTAAAATGGCTGGATGTCTGATTCAGATTCTGTAGTCTGAAGTTTGTCAGATTTGTTCCCAAGATGGGAACTTTCCATTTTTTTAACTTAAAGACTTAAACTTAAATAAAAAACTTTCTATAATTAAAAACAACGAAGTTAGCATTACATCTACCGTATTTTTCAGACTATAAACCGCTACTTTTTTCCCACGTTTTGAACCCCGCAGCTTAAACAACGAAGCGGCTAATTTATGGATTTTTCCTGGGTTTTTCCCGGTTTCACAAACTTCATGCCAAAATACTGTGCGATATAACATTAGACCAATGAAATTTTAGAACGGAAACGAAAAAACGCGCCTCACCTGTGTTCCCGGCATCGGGAGAAAACACTTCCACGGAAGGAGGAAGACAGTGAACAATGACTTTCTTGGTCGGCTACTGTTTAGATACAAGCCGTTGTAACGCGTTGAATCAGGGTCATGGGATAGCTCGCTAACTCCAGTTACAACAGAAATCATATGAGCACAGACAGATTTCCAAAACTCGTGCTTTTATATTTTTATTGGCAACAGCGTTACGGGTTAGCTAAAGAAACTTAGAAATGAGCATCAGAAAATAAGGACATATTCCTCGGCCTTGCACACATGCAGTAATACCGGAAAAATGCAGTGGCAGGCTATTGCCAAAATACCGCTATGCTCCTAAAGGAAGCGCAACATATTTCACCTGTTAACAGACACTGTCTTTCGTTAAAGCCTGTGTAAAGTTCATTCGTTTCAGTGTAGACGGCTTATACACAGGTGCGGCTTATTTATGTTAAAAAATTAAAATCCTTGTCAAATTCAGTGTGTGCGGCTTATATATGGGTGCGCTTAATAGTCCGGAAATTACGATTACTGATCTCTTTGATATTGCAAAGATGACATGGCAGGGCGTGAAGGTGTTCCCAGAAATCACTATTTAGTGATCAAATGAATACCAGTCCTATATTCTTGTAAATGTAATGTCTCTTAAAGCTATAACTTGTATGTTTGTTTGTTTGTTTGTTTGTTTGTTTGTTTTTCTTCAAAAATTAAGATTACAGTCATGAAAAAAATGGTGCTCATGTTCCTGAGCTACTGTTAGTTAGGGTCATGAGTTAGTAATTCACATTCAGAGCTGTTGTCATCTGCTTTGGATTGAAATTTGTTGAACATTATGATGCCCAAACAGGAAATCATTCTCGATTTTGCAGACACCCTTATTTAGAATGACTTAACATTATCTCATTTATACAGCTGAGCAGTTGAGTGTTAAGGGCCTTGCTTAAGGCCCCAGAAGTGGCAGCTTGATGGTGCTGGGAATAGAACTCATAACCTTTCAATCAGAATAGGGCCGCAGCTGTTGATGATTTTAGTGATCGAGTTTTTTACAGATTATTCCATTGATTAATCGAGTGATCGTTCATTTTAAAGAGCAATACTAAATATACAAGAGAAAATAATACAGGTTTCTTAAAATAAACAAATAGTTTCCTTTATAGAACAATTAACTTAATTAACTAACAAACATTTTGAATTTTTTCATTTGAAAATGCATACAAGAATATCTGTGAAAACCATTGAATGCATTTAATTGCCACATTACATCAAAATGCAAATTCAAATATATAAATAAAAATATTAAACAATTATTTAAAAACAGTAACTGCACTGTACGGTGTTTTACTTTTAACTTATTTTGATGATCCCAATCTTTGGAAACTTTGTGATTTGATTTGACAAATCTTTTCCTCACCCTTCCCTGTTTTCTCCCTGTTCTGCAGTGTTGTCTGTGTTACCTCTCCAGAGTGCTCCAGAGCTTAGCAGGGTTGTTAAATGGACCAAAACGAAGCATCAAGTCAAATAATTCGCCTTTCTGGGTCTAGTTTGGATAAATTGCCATGGCACTCGCATTCTATCTGGATGGGAGCACAGCACAGTTTCATATATTCTTCTGAGAATAGCTTGCATTACAGTCTTTCTACAAACTTTACTTCTCGTAGCTTTAAGTGAAATTTATGAGCGAGTGCACACAAGACACAGACAATAAAACATGATTAATTTGCACAAAGAAAGTGCATGTGTCAGTCACTTGTTTCATATTGTATAAATGGGGTTAGAAAGTCTCTGTGCTCATCTTGTAGATTAATGTTGTATTCAGCATGCTCTGTAGAGTTTCAAAAGTCTACATGGCCTGATAAATCAGTTTCAGTGCTCAAAGGTCAGTTTTTAGCTCTTAGAATGCACATTCTGCATTACTGCCTGTGTGTGTGTGTGTGTGTGTTAATACATTAATAAATTACTTATTGTTCCATAAACAGCCAATAAAATGGACAGTCAATAAAGTGGTTGAGGGGAAAATAAAGTTCCCTTTATATTATCATAGTTCAGTTAGTTTCTCATGTATTTAGTAATATATTGAATTTATATAAATCTTGTCTTTGATTCTGTCTGTACAGGCGGCTCTGAAGCGAACCCCTCTCTATGAATTCCATAAAGCTCATGGAGGTAAAATGGTGGAGTTTGCAGGATGGAGCATGCCTGTGCAGTACACAGAGAGTCACATCAACTCACACCTCCACACACGCCAACACTGCTCCATCTTTGATGTCAGCCACATGTTACAGGTGTGTAGATTGAGTCCCTACTAACACCTAACACAGGGAAATTTATTTAAATTTTTTTTACATATTCATTCACAAATTTTCAATAGCAATAAAAGAAACTAGCATTCACAAGGGCATGGATTATATCCTCTTTATGTGCGGAACATAGTTAAAATCGGAGTTCCCACGGGAACGTATTAAGTGGCGGAACCCGGTTTTGTTTTTTTTTGTTTTTTTTCTCCGCTATTGACTTCAGTGCAGTTTCATCATTTTTTATTATTAAATTTGAAAACATACACAACAAGACCAGGGGTATAAAACAGAAACTAAAATTAACGCATCGTCACTGTGGCTACTTTCTCCGTACCGGAAAAACGATTTGTAGTGTGCTGAAATGTGATTTGTAGTCGGTTAAAAAACTCTGATTTTGTTTTGCTTCACTTTTTATTTTCCTAAAATAGTATTTTATATATTATTTAACCAAGCTGGCATTTTTTTTTTTATTGTTTAAAAAAAAAATCTAAACAGTTGTTAATAAATGTTAATAATAATAATAAACTGCGTTAATAAATAAAAAATAAGTAATAAATAACTAATAAATAAACTCGCATGCCTAACCTTGAATTTTGTGTACCGTTACACCATATCTTGGCCTAAGTGTGTGTCAGCCATGCGATTGTTTATCGATGTGCAAACTGTCACTGCCATTGCTTTCATTCCAATTGTCCTTAGTGCATTCTGTAAGCTTGCTTTTATCCTTTTGCCTCCAGACCAAAGTCCATGGGAAAGATCGAGTAAAGTTCATAGAGTCCTTGATTGTTGGAGACATTGCAGAGATGAAGGACAACCAGGTGATTACCCAAAATGTATTCCTTCATTTTAAGGTAGTGCATGCATATACAGTCTGAAATGAAGGGCTCTCCAAAGCAGACCCTTTACATTCCCTGGTGTTTTAGGGGGAAATGTAAATACATAGTAATCACTGTGGGGACATAACATGACCTGTCAGTTGAGTTTATATGAATATGAATAAACAATGGATTTGCTAGCACTTTAAAAGGTTTTGTGACAAAGCAAACAGTAGTTTCTGTGTTTCTAGGGCACCCTCTCTCTCTTCACCAACGATAAAGGGGGCATCATAGATGATCTAATAGTGACTAAGACAGATCAGGGTTATCTGTATGTGGTGTCCAATGCTGGCTGTGCTGACAAGGACTCTGCTCATATGGAGGTAAGTGGCAGAGAGAGACCAAAGCTGAGACACCATAGTGTAAAATCTCCACTAGTCATAAGCTCATATTAACTTTTAGATGGATACGGTTTGAATGTTTGTTACTAGAGGGCTACTTGTCTTTTTAAACTTAAAGTTAAATGGTATAAAGTATAGAAATGCATATTTAGTCCCATAGTTTAGTCCCAAGCAAACAAAAAGGGAAAAAAGATGTATTGGTTGTTGAGTAATGTATCTAGTGCACATGCGCAGCATAAAGTTCTATTGTTTTTGTGTATATTGTACACAGTGACGTGCAAAACGCTAAAAACGTGAAAGGTTTTTTGTTTTGTTTTTAAAACAAACTTACTGAACAGTTACTGTGTACACTTTCCAGTTGCAACCTTGTGTATCCGCAGTGTAAGTGTGTACAGAGTCTATAGCTCATTTTTCCATGCATATTTTATGGTAACCGTTCTTCAGCCGTTCATCCCTTCAGGGACCTGTTGTGAGTTTTGTTATTTCTTACACTTATTTCATTTTTGCTGCTGTGTTTCGCAGGCCAAACTGCAGGAGTTTAAAGCTGCTGGTCATGTTGTTGATTTAGAATATTTGGAAGAGAGTTTGATCGCTATACAGGGTAAGACTGTGCGGTCAATAGGTATAAATATTTGTGCATATGCATCATACAAAAAACTGTACAGATAATCTCATGAGCAAACATTTATGTTCATTTCTGGTCATATTTCTGTGTACCTGTAGGTCCATCGACAGCACGGGTGCTGCAGGAGGGTGTGTGTGACAACCTCAATAAGCTGACCTTTATGAGCAGTGTTTTGACTCCAGTGTTTGGCATTCAAGGCTGTAGGGTCACTCGCTGTGGATACACTGGCGAGGACGGGGTGGAGGTGTGTTAAAAATAAGAATTAAAAGCACTGCTCGAAGGTTCCAGTTTCTGAATAGGACATTGTATATGCAGCTATATTATATGTAAAATAACATTTTTAAATACATTGGAACCCGGTTATGTCGATGTCCTAGGGGGTCGCCAAAAAGCGTCGAGATAACCGATGATCGAGATAAACAAAAATCAATATGGCGGCAATATATTAACATGCTTGAAATTTCTTTATGTACATGATGTGCGTTAATAAATGAGAATGTGCATGCACGTGTTTTTGGAGGGTTTTTTACACAACAGCGTTGCTGCGATTTGTTTGATGAAGGCATGCTATAAAATGTACATACGTTTGTTAACAACAAAAGGCATAAGTGCACCTACTAACAGCAGAGATTCACCAGTATACAATACAAACCACCATCCATTCTCCATACAAACCTTTATTATATTCTCCAACATTATAAACACACAGATCGCTCAAAAAAAAAAAAAACAGCGGCTGCACAGTGCCGCCTCACATTTAGTCCACATGTGGAAAAAGAAAAAAAACAGTAACTAAGTTTCTGAAAACTTATGACCATCAGGCTGAAGTAATCCGCACAAACACACAAAGCAAAGTGTCCGAAAAACTTACGTCCGCGATGCCGAGGGGAGATAAGCCGAGAGAGAGAGAGAGAGAGAGAGAGAGAGAGAGTTTGTGAATGGAAAAATAGGGAAATTCAAAAATACCGCGACCGGCGGCACGGCGCGAAGCCGGAAAAAAAACCCGGAAGATCCAAACCGAACCCGAAACCAAAACGAGGGACAGAAAAGTCTCAAACGTGAACGGCCGAAGGGCGTGGCAGGTGCTTTCGGCCGCTTTCTGAAGCTCCGGCTTCAACTCCTTACTGAGAGAGCCGTGCTCCTTACCGAGAGCCGTGCTCCTTACCCGCTTCGCCGGTAAGGAGTTGAAGCCGGAGCGCCGCGCCCCTGCTCATCGCAACATTTAACAAAAAAATGCATATGTGCACTTACTAACAGCAGAGATTCACCAGTATACAATACAAACACCTGTAGTATCTGTAAGGTTTGATTTTTCCGCCACTTTCGCGAGTTCTTCTGCGGCTGCACAGTGCCGATCGACATAACTGACGTTAAAATTTCTAATTTTTCCCCCCTTGTGCTCGAGATATTAGGGTTCCGTGACATAAAAAAAGTCGACAGAGAATTTGGCGGTTCCACTTCAAAAACGTCGACTTAATAGTGTTGTTGAGATAACCGAGGGCGAGATAACCGGGTTCCACTGTACTTATAAACAGTACAAAATTGGTATATACTGTATTTGTCTTCTTAAAAATACACAATTTTAATCTCTTTCAGATATCAGTTCCATGTAGGCGTGTGGTAGAGTTTTTGGAGAAACTGTTGAACAGTAGTGAGGTGAAACTCGCTGGCCTTGGTTCAAGAGACAGCCTTAGACTGGAAGCGGGTCTCTGTCTCTACGGCAACGACATTGATGAGACTACAACACCCGTGGAAGCCAGTCTCGTATGGACTATAGGTGCGTCTTCATATTGCTTGCTGTATTTCTGAATGATGTGTGTGTGTAAGTGTGTACAGTATGAATCTGGCTACTTCATGGTTGAAGTGTAATTTTGTGTTCCATTAGTAAATGTATTTATAAGGTTGTCGAGGTTAAGTTGGGTTTGTACAAGTGCTGAGGTGTGTTTCGAATGCAAACATGAAGAAAAGGGTGCATGCAGATACCATTTTCCCCCCTTGAGGAAAAGGAAAAACAATAAAGAATCCATTGCTTGTTAGAGATAATTTCTGGTTTAAATTGGTATGTTCCAGAGTATTTATCATTCTGTGTATGGCTGTAGGTAAGCGCCGTCGGCAAGCGAGGGGTTTCCCTGGAGCTGATGTCATCGTTCCACAGATCAAAGCGAAAACTCAGAGGAAAAGAGTGGGACTTATGTCTAGTGGCCCACCAATGCGACAGCATACCCCCATTCTCAGCCCTGATGGCAAAGTTATAGGTAATGTGAACACACAGACACCCATTAAATAGGGTAGCAGTTTATTCAGATACATTTGTATAACTACAACATCTATTATTTTGATTTGTTAAAGTTGCTATTTATAGGCTTTTAATTACAAGTTAAAGACTAATTAATATGTCAGTTTCTGGCTATACATAGCTAGATATAAGCATAATGTATTAAGTTAGACACATTCACTTAGTCAAGCTACAGTTTGGGGAGTTAGGATTTTATTTTCCTCAATAACTTTTCCATTCATATTTTCAATAATGTAGCTTATCTTTTTTTTTAAGGTGAGGTCACCAGTGGATGTCCTTCTCCCTGCCTGAAGCAAAATGTTGCCATGGGCTATGTGGAGACGAGCTTCAGTAAATTAGGAACTCCTGTTCAGGTAGAAGTGAGGAAAAAGATAATACCAGCAGTAATCAGCAAGATGCCATTTGTACCTACAAGATATTATACTGGACAGTAAAGTAACCGTGAACTCAACAATAAATCAAATAAGAAAAAAAGTCCATCAGGAAAATGCTTCAGACCATTTATAGCACTTAGTTTGACTGCAGTTAGATTTCAGAGTGAAATGAATTTACTAATTGAGTTTATATATATATATATATATATATATATATATATATATATAGATATATAGATATATAATATAAATCTTTTTTTTTTTTTTTACTACAATACAGTATTGATGAATTGTATGAATATGGAAGGTTTGGAGTACTTCACATTTACATTCCAAAGCAAACATGGTCACTTTAATACTGTACTTAAGAAATGGGTTTTTCAAGATCAAAGATCAACCTCCAGCCTCTTTATAACCTCCAACTAATATTTTTTGCTGAAAATACTGAACATGTTGGCTACTAAAGTCACTAGCATGAATATGAATACAGTGTCTATTGAAATACATTCCTGCAGCAAGTAGTGGTAATTATTGATGATCATTATAAACATCTTGTGTCTTTGCAAGTTTTTACTTCAAACTGTTAGTTTTGGCTTGTGTGGGTTTTTTTTTGTTTTTTTTTTGTTTTTTTTTTTGTTTAAGCCTTTTATTATTTTCTTTGAATTCTTTGCTATTATAAACTGTGAAACCAAACAAGGAGGACAAAATTTGAACTAAAAATGTTTGTACTTTTTAAAATACATTTGTACTCTTAAATGTATTAAAAATTCATAGAGTTTATAAAATGTAAATCTAAAAGGTCTAAAAATATAACTTACATTTAAAACAAACATGTAAAAAATAATAATAATAAAAAGTAAATTAATATTATTAATAAATTGACAGTGTTTACATGGTGCATGTTTTTTTTCCCCCTCAATATTTATTTCATTTCATTTTTTTGTTAATATACAGTATTATTAACAAACTCTATCAACTTAACAACACTCTACTGCTAATGTGAAAATGTTGATTTGCCATGTTAAAACCTTAAAGCAAATCGTAGGTTGTCTATAACAGTCAGAGAAGCAGACTTAGTTTACTGGCTGCTGTGATGCCAGACAAATTGTTTTAGATTCAAGCAGGTTATTCTGTAAGTGCAAGAAAGAGAAGTTTTTGGTAGAAACCAAAGATTCAGGTGATTTTAAGATTCAGATGAAGGTTTATAATTTCAGGTGGCAGACAATCTGAAATATGGTGGTGTGTGGGAGAAGTGTGGCAAAATAATTGTCTGCTAACACAATCTGCAATAAAAAAAAAGAAGGCAAAGTCTCTGGTAGGCTGAAGCAATGGGGGGTGGAGATGGAGGTGGGTGTTGCAAGTGGATATTATATTGATATTGTAGCTGTAGTTAGAGCTGCAGCTTGAGAATAAAAGTTGCCTTTCAGCAGTTTTTAACTTGACCTGTAATACTTTGAGCATGAGAAACCAGACTGTTTGGAAGAGGGGAGGATGGAGTGTAAGAAGACAATGTTAATATGCAGAGTAAGAGGCACTTATGACTTTAATTACCTCAAGTAATAAGAACTATTTAGGAGGATTGGAGGAATCAATGGAAGGGTACACTTTTTATTAAGGTTGTAAACAATAGAGTAAACAGCGGATTGTGGTACATGAAGGTAATACAGAAAACTAGATATTTTAATTTAGATCATAAGAGAAAATGATTTATTCAGTTTGTTACTTGTCAAGACAAGGTACAGTTGGTTGTAGGGTTTTTTTTTGTAATCTTTTTTGTAGGTTGCAGGGACCTAAAGGCAATTGTTTCGAGTTGGATAAAGTAAGCTGAGTGTCACTGGCATAACAAATGGATTGTCAGGTCATGTAGTTTTTGTTATACATTGCACATAAACTTATGTAGAAAGAACAAAAGGAGAATAGCATAAAGAACTACATAATGAATGAAAATGTCAAAGCTTGACAATAAGAAAAAAGTGTACCACTCTATAATGAAGCCATCAGGCAAGTGCTCACTACATGCAGTGTTGGTCGATTTGTAGAATATGACACAAATAGCAGTATACTGCACTGGGATGCAGTCAGTATTTAAATTCATCCCAAAGGTGTTCAGTAGGGTTGAGATTAGAGCTTTATAGCAGGCGACTGAAGACCTTGTCTCTAAACCATGTTGCTTTGTGCACAGGGGCATTGCCATGCTTGAACAGGTTTGGGTTCCCAAGTTCAAGTGAGCGCAAAAAACGCATCCAAATACGTCCTATACAATTGTGTGCCTCCAGCTTTGTGGTAAACAGTTTGAGAAGAACCACATATGGCTGGAAATGTCAGGTGCATGTCCTTTTACTTTTGTTTTTTATAGTGTACATTGACAGAATTTGAGCCTTTACCAAAAAAAATTTACTACAATAATTGCAATGTTTAAATATTAGTCCCCTGGTTTGATCCAGGCTAATGTTGCTATATGTGTGGGTTTTCTCAGGGTTCTCTGGTTTTCTTCCACCATCTAAAAACTTGCTAGATATGACATGCTAAATTCCAATGCTCGTGTGTCCTGTCTGTGGTGTATTGTGTGAATATTGTGTCCACACCTTATGATCAGTGTTTCCAAGACAGTCTCTAGTTCCACCACAACCCAGTTTGTGCACTGGAGATTTTTCTTTTTTTACTTTTAAACCTGTTCTCCCACCTAATCCTGCTGAGCAGGGAGTGTTTTCACATACATAACATTCTTTATAGCCTGTAGGGGGCGTGCTCTCTGTCTCTGACTGGTAGAAGCATGTTTAATGAAAATATATAACCTGTCTTGTAGGAGAAATCACGTGCATGAGCAGTGAGTTTTAATGGTGTTTAAATATAAGAAATACTCCAGATTATTGTTAATTTCCATTTAAACTGTCTTATAGTATCATTAGACCTTCTAGCAGTTACAATATAATAAAGTGACTGGAAACTTTTGGACTGGTGTGACATTATGTATACATACTTTATATGTAAATTATTTTATTTATTGATAGTTTTATGTTGAGTAAAATATATGTAGAGCTGGAATACAGTATTTAGGTGGATAAAGCTGTATTTGCATATCCGACACTTGTTATACTCCAAATTGAGTTTTCCTTTCAAAATACTTGGCGACGTCATGACCCAAACAGTTTTAAACAGCTGATGGTCGCACAGCATTCTGGGAGATGTATTGTCTTACAGGCTTCACGCTCTTACGCTTAGCACGCTCAAGGCGCTGCGTGAAGACTACATTACCCATAACGCATCACGCGGTTTATTGTGAAGAGGCGGCGCGCGCCGGTTCTATAGGCCGTTACCGGGGAGGAAAGATGGTGGAAATTGCAGCGGCAGCGTGCACAGAACTCCGTCCAAAACATTTCGGGAAATATTCACCATCTCAGCCTGGCATAAGATACCGGTTACCGGGAGACAAGCAAAGATAATACACTCTGAAGAAGAGATTAAATAGGGCGTTTTTGTGTGCCGGGGAATGTTACACAAACTGACACACACACACTTGGATCAATGGTGTGAAAACGTGGGTGATGAAGTCACGACGAAGTTGTGAAACGAAATATAACTGGTTGTGAATTTTGTTGTAAAAGTGAGAATATTCGATGATTCGCTACAACTGATCAACAGTCACCTGGAACTGTTTTTTTATTATTATTTAATCTCACTCCCGCTTTGTCCGATTCCCGTAAAGCTGAGAGTGTGCTAGTGTGTGTGTTAGTGTGTGTGTGTGTGTGTTGAGCGGCTAAAGCAGCATTAGCTTGTGTTGGATCAACTGACAGCATGCCACGGAGCAGAAAAGGGAAACGTGGGGCCACGTCAAGTAAGGGTGAGTTCTCCTGATCAACTGTTACATCTACAGCATCTACAGGCGTGAAGCACAGGGGGGGGTCTTATTCATTCATTAAAACTATTCATTATTGATTTAATGTCTTGTCAAAACAACTTGCTAATTACAGAGGTTACAGATGGGTTTAAAGAGTTAGCTGTCATCCATGTGATCTATTATTAGCAGTAGTAATAGTTGTTAATTGTAGTAGTAGTGGTTATTTTATTGTTATTTCTTTTATCATTTTTGTGATGATTATAATAATTATCATTATTTATAGTAGTAGTGTTGTGATTTTTTTATTAATAAATAAAATAATAGAAGTGTTTATTAGATTGTGAATTATTATAATAATCAGTAATAGTAGTTAAAGTATTATTGTGATTTATTATTTTTTATGATCAGAAATACGTGTTTACGCGATTCGTTAATTAAAATATTTTTCTTCTAGTAGTATTAGTCAATTAAGCGAATATTTTCTTGTTCGAAAGTATAATTGTGGCATCTGTTTAATTTCAGTCATTAAAATTAATATTTTCTTTTGTTTGCCTTTAACAACAATCATGCTAAATATATTATTTTATGATATTTATACTGGTGGTGGTGGTGCTGTTAAGTAATAATAACTATACTGTTGTATCATAATAAACATTCGAATTGAATATTAATTAATGGTATCTCCAGTCTTAATAATTTGTCTACATCTCTGTAGAATATCTGTGTCTAGATTGAACATATCTGCATTGCAGTTTAAAGGGGAACTGTTACACTAGAAACAGTTATTTGACAGAAGTATCGAGGAAGTTGGATAATGAATGAATAAGTTTCAGAAAACGAATAGACATACTTATCTTAATATGGAATAAGTTTCACATCCACTCAGATATATCACTTTCAGTCTGCTCCGGTTAAATTGTTATTACGGTTCCCTCTGTAAAGCCACACTGAGGATCCACCACCGTACTGGGTTATTCTGGGTGATTACTTACTGGGTGAGTGCTGTGGTGGATCCTCAAGACAGCATATAACGCAAAATAAATTCTTCAGTGTTTAGTTCATGGGTGTACACCAATATTCATCAAAGCTTGCAAAGAGGAGTTTCTGGATTAATTTAGACCTTTTAATCCTATACCTTTGTCATATGAATGTTTCCTTCCTTTCATTGCCTTGAAATAGGTTCACTTCGACAGGAAGTACTTCTGTTGCAGCTTTCAGCCAAGACTCCACTGTCACGTCCAGGTAGCGTCCGTGTGTAACCTCCGACGTTTCACCGTAATCACGAATGTGCCCACGCATTTCATTCATTCCTCTCTGTTAGGTCACCGTGAATAGCAAACGTTAATGTGCTTTAACACATTTTAGTCACCCATTGTACATCTAATTTCCCTCATCCAGGCTCGAATATTAACCTATTAGTCCTACAGCAAGGAATCTGATATATTTTCACATATATATGGGGAAAAAAGGAAGAAATTCTTGTTGAAGGGTTTTTCTTGTTATACCTCATTTGTAGCGTGTTCTTGTTTTTAAATTTGTTGCCAGTTGTCATTAGGAAGCAGTCCTAAAAGTTGCAAGAAGAGCTTATATGACTCAATCAAATGCGCTAGATGAGAAACTCTGTGCATGACCTGTGCCATTATATCACTACTGCATATTTGTCCATGCCATCTTGCATCGCTCTAACCTCACTGGAGCTTTCATATTCAGATTGTAAACGTTGATGTGCTTTAGGGTTCACAGCTGCTTTCTGTTTATCTGGCAGTTAGTCACCGAGTGCTATCTAATCCTGTCAGTACTACTGAATACTCAAATATGATTGGTCAGAAGGTGTTGTAACTGGAAGTCTCAGACAGACAAATCACAATTCATGGATAAAATACAATTAGACTTAAAAACAGACAACTTTACTCCATCGACCACTAGCATGAGTAGTGCATCTCACAGAGTGAGAGATACGCTCATCCCAGTGTGGTACGCTGCTGCCTGCTGCGTGTAATTTTAAATATTTTTTTACAATTTTATCGTATCTTCATCGTAAGACCCAAACTTTCCAAACAAAGCAGATTTTTCTATTTTGTTGCCTGTAATTGATTACATTAATTAACAACACAGTATTTGTTTAATCACAATACAGAGCAGAACGATAAACAGGAAATTTCGTTTGTGGAGCCTCCTTCAGGAACCTGCACTTTGCCTCGTATTGGATTTCTGCTGAGGGTTGTAGAGAAATCTGTGTTTGTACTTTCACGTGAACATACTGAATTTAGTGCAAGCACCGGCTAATATTTATGCCAAATCTATAACCAGTGTTGTTCCTCGGTGTAATGACAGCCTCATGTCTTTTGGTCATCCACCATATTAGTTGTATGTGGCATGAGTGATTAATTCAATGCAGAACAAATAAACTCTTTAGATCTCAAAACATGATTTCCTTACATCCATTTACAGGTCAGTGTTTGTTTCAATGACACAGCATTTAAAAAAAGACTCAAACAGCTGGTCTGTGTATTTGTGAAGCTACTTGAGATAGGTGGCTGTAAATTCCTAACATTCTAAATGCCGACATACAAACCTGTGTGTGAGGGACACCTCAGTTCGGACCCGTCCTCCACTGTTGTTGTTTACTTTTAGTTGTCAAAATGAACAAAACTTATATGTAAGGCAGTGTGTCATGACTGTAAATCTCACCTATTCCAAATGCATCAGAAAATTCAGGTTCACTATCAAACCGTCGGCGATTCACACTTTTCACTTTTTAATCGAATTGACTTTTAATTGTATTTCAGCGCAATTTATCGCAGTATCGATATCGTTCAGTACAGTGCAGTTGGTATAAAAGCTGGTGTAGTGTTCCAGTAAGAAAAAGGGTTGTGACGGTGTGTTGATGAGGTAGTGATGAATGAATGGAGTGGATGGATTGTGAGACTGAGATGTTGTGTGAATGCTTCTGCTTGTTCAGGTTTTTCTGTTTACAGGATTTAAAATGAGGGCTCATTGTGTTTGTGTGTATGTGAGAGAGGGAGAGAAAAAGAGAAAAATGGAGATAGACTGGCTGTTGTGCAAGGGGTCAGCTGGTTCACAACAGGGCACGACCTAAAATAATTGATTTACAACAATGTAAATATAAACTTAGATCCTTATTTATTAAATTCGCAAGCGTAATATGCACACGGAGTCTTATAAAAGAATCCAACTCAGGAAACTGTAGAAATCAGAGGCGATGAATGAATAAATTAGATGAATCAATGAAGAGCTCAAACACACGCCCTTATTTACATTGCATTTGCAAAAACACAACCCAATTCACTTTAAGCACTCGATTTTATGCAGATGAGGTAATCGTGAGCTAGAAAAGAAATCTTTGCTTCATATTAAAATCATAATCTTATTGCTTATAAGAAGACTGAGGTCAGAGCTTCTCGTTGCCTCTTATGGTTGAAGGTGCCTATTATCTAATGATCTGATAGAGTTCTACACGTGAATTTGATTTACACGATTCTTCATTATTTATGATGTGAGTGCTTTCTGCAAATGCAGGTGTGGTTGGAGGATTTTTTTAGCGAACATGTATACTGCTATATAGTTATTTAAGTGTCCGATTATTTAGCTGCAAATCAGGGTTTTTCAGGCACACCAAAAAAAAATGGAAACGAGTTCAGTCATACAGATTTTATGTACAGATTTGACTCTATATGTGATGAAAAAGAGCCTTTCTTGTTTGTTTGTTTGTTTTTGTAAATCACTGACGGTTAAGGTTGTAGCATTGTATTTTTTTAAAATACAGTTCAAAAAGCAGTAGGTCGAGCTGATTAACTGCAGTGCATGTGATTGTACACGCTTAGGTATGTGTGTGCAGCGCTGTGCATGTGGTCACAATCCATCCTCTGTTTGCCACACAATGTGATCCTCTGTCATCTCATGTCATCTCTTGTTCATTTTTTTTTACATTTATTCCTTTACCCAATTTAACCTCACCTTCTCTTGGAAGTTCTTTTAGTCATTTTTAGGTTTCTTCTTCTCTCATTCAGGAAAGAATGGAGGAAAAGGAGGGTCCGGTGCCAGTGATGACGAATTGGCATCTGATGTGCTCAGTCATTACAGCAGTGCCAGTGAGAGTGCCTCAGTGCTGGATGAAGGAACAGGTGCGTGCGCACACACATTTCTTGCCTCCAACATTTCTGATTCATCCCAGAGAAGTTGACGATGAGCTGAGATTTTAAAAACAGACATAAGTGTTGAAGCACATAAATATGAATCTTCTTCTTTCGGCTGCTCCCATTAGGGGTCGCCACAGCAGATCATCCGTCTCCATACTACTCTGTGCTCTACATCTGCCTCTTTAAAACCGACTACCTGCATGTCTTCGTTCACCACATCCATAAATCTCCTTCTTGGTCTTCCTCTTTTCCTCCTTCCTGGCAGCTCCATCCTCAGCATTCTCCTACCAATATACCCCATGTCCCTCCTCTGCACATGTCCAAACCATTTAATCCTCACCTTGTTCCCAAAATGTCCTACACGTGCATTTCCTCTAATAAGATCATTTCTAATCCTGTCCATCCTCGTCACTTCCAACGAAAATCTTAACATCTTCAGCTCTGCTACCTCCAGCTCCACCTCCTGTCCTTTACTCAATGCCAGTCTCTAAACTGTACAACATCGCAGGTCTCACCACAGTCCTATAAACTTTCTCTTTCACTCTTGCAGACACTCTTCTATAACAAATCACTCCTGCTATCACTCTTCTCCACCCACTCCACCCTGCCTGCACTCTTCTTTTCAATTCTCTAACACACACTCCATTACTTTGCACTGTTGACCCCAGGTACCTGAACATGAATATGCACATAAACACACAAGCACATAAACATGAATAATTACTATAATTCACAAAGGCTGGGCAATATGCTGATATAAACTGGTTAGATTTGTGTACATATGGAGTTGTTAATACGTGTCAAATTCATTCTAATTTAAAAATAAATGGCTTTTTGGCAGACAATTATGTCATATTACCATGATACACACAATACTACAGTAAAATAGTGAGATCCACAGATCCTGGATTAACCTAGTGTTGTGCTGAACAGGTGAAGTAGTGGATGAACAAACTGCTCAGGAGGAAACCGAAGACAAGCTCAAGCAGTGTATTGACAACCTGATGGACAAGAGGTGATGCATGTTTATTTTTTTATTTATTTATTTTTTTATACATAAAGTCTTACAAAGGGAGTAATTCACAAGCAGAAGCTCATATATGGAAAGCACTTTCAAAACGGAACAGGGTTTTCAAAAAAGGAAACAAGTGTGTGTTCTGAAACTTTATTATCTTTTATTTTAATCCTGCTTTTGTCCAGACAAATGAAATCTTGATGCATAAAGTAGATTGATATTAGACTAAATTCAGCATTGACAAACATGGTTTATTGGGTGGACTTGTCGTTAAAATAATTTTTTTTTCTTCAAGAGGGTGAATAACGTATAAAATTACAAGTGACCTAGATGATGTGTCAAAATTATGTGTATATCTGCTTTACACAGTGGAGTGAAGGTGTGTCATTTAGGACATAGCCTGGCTATCTCTTTGTGCTCTATATTGAATTTGGTGATATTGATAGTGTGATGTTTTGTAACTTTGTTTTGTATTTTAATTATATTAGATAAATAAATTGATTTTTGACATGACTATTATTTTTGTGTAGTCCATGAAACTACATTATTTTTTACAACATGTATTGTTTATAAAAATACTTTATTAATATTCAGTCTTTATAAAACACATGAAAATTTAACAGATATGGTGTTATCATCATCCCTGCATTTATACCCAGATTTTTTTGTAACAGCTTTTAAACACAGAAACCCTCTCTCATACTTGACCCACTTTCTCTCTCTTTCAGCGTGAAGACCCGACTAGCAGCGCTGGAGAGTTTGCGATTAGCCTTCTCCTCCAGAGTGCTGTATGACTTCCTGCTGGAGAGACGCCTCACCATCGGCGACTGTCTGGAGCGCAGCCTGAAAAAAGGTGGGCACTAGGACCATGTTAGATTTGAAGGAGAGCTGTAATTAAGTTTGTAAAGAATGCATTGTAAAGACACCCCCCACTTCACTTTTTCGCTTTCACTCTTTTGCTCTTTCTTTCTCTGTCTTTTCTATGGGTTTGTAGGTGGCGGAGAGGAGCAGGCTGCAGCAGCCACATTGTCTGCTCTCCTCTGTATTCAGCTGGGAGGTGGATTCGAAGGCGAGGAAGCCTTTAAGATGTTCCGCCCTCTCCTTAGCTCCATCCTGACTGACAGCTGTGCCAGCCTATCAGCTCGTCAGAGTGTGAGTTTAACCTGGCAGAACACATTTTTTTCCTTTTTTAAGTAATTTTCAAGTGGGCATAACTGTTACATACTTATGTATTTTTGATGGCAAAAAACTGTGAATGTAATATGTTTCAAAATTATTGCACATTCTATGTTCAGTTCTTTTGTTGCAGAATCCAAGCTGTTGTTCTATTTGAGTGTATTGTTTAACACATGCTGTCTGGAGCACATTTATCTAGCATTATAACAATCCAAACAGTAACTGTGGGCTCCTTCTAATAATAAATATAGTGTAGTTCACACAGTTTCCAGTTGCACAGGCTGGCACAGCTTTTTCCCAAAATGTCCTGTATCTCTGGAAACTAGATTGGCATTGGGTTTTAAAAGTCTGATCCCTGATTAATTGTACAATGTTAGAAACCGTGCACTTCAACTATATGTACCATATTACCATCTTTCCAGTCAAAAAATAATGTAACACATTAATGGATTTTAAGTGACTTAAAGGATTATTTTAAGACATATCCTGATTTATTATTCTCTTTCTCTTTTTTCCTATTAGTGTGCCCGAGCATTGGGCATGAGCTGCTATGTGTCTGCATCAGACAACGCTGAGGTAAATGTCACAATCTTCACACAATTATAGACAGATAATGAATTATATGTATATATTACCTGCAGAGCAATTGGTTACTTTTTACTTCTTATTCCTCAGGATTTGGTGACGTGTATGGGGCATTTGGAGAGCGTGTTTGTGGGAGCGTATCCGCTGGGTGATGGTAGCTTACCAACTGTTAAAGCTGGAACTCCAGCTCTTCACAGTGCTGCACTTCAGTCCTGGGCTCTGCTTGGCACTCTGTGTCCTGCTTCCCATATCAACAACATGGTCAGCCAGTAAGTCCTTAACACACAGCTACATGTTTAGTTTTCATTATTTTTAAAAATGTATTTTTACACATTTTATTTTATAAATGCTTGCCAGAAAGCGGTAATAGACAAAACTGTCATATGCAGCTTCATCTCCAAAACTAAATGACAAACAAGTTAAAAGCAGTATGCCTGCATTTCTTTTTTAAAGAGCAGCTACTGCATATGGCTTGTTTTTAGCGTAAACATTCATTGCTAGTGTTTTTGTTAAGACTATCATATGGGTATGAAAGGTAATGTTCCCAGTTTGTCATTCTAGAGCAGTGCCCAACCCCCGGGCCGCAGACTGGCGCCGGTCTGTGGGTCAATTGGTACCGGGACGCACAGAAAGAATACATAGCCTAAATTATTTCTGTTTTATTTATTATCTGGTTATGAACGATTTTTTTATTTATTTATTTTTTCTTTCTGAAAATTACCTGATTCTCTCCGCCACATCTGTCTATGACTCACTCTTGATGCATGTCAGGATGCCTTGGTCACATGTCTCACCTCCATCTGCTAACTTCTTAAAGGGGCTGCTCCGGCCGCTAACACACAATACATTACCGCTAAATTGAAAAACCCCAAGCTAGCAAAATAAACAAAAAAACAACACAGTGGATTCACGTTTATTAATATATTTATAAAATACCAGTTTTTATGCCGGCCGTATCATTTTATTGTGTTGTATTTATCCGCCACACCTTAAAGGCCGGCCCGTGAAAATATTGTCTGACATTAAACGGGTCTGTGGCGCAAAAAAGGTTAAGGGGCCGCTGATCTAGAGCACTGTAGTTTGCAAACATGTAACAGTATAAAGCACAAACTTACAGCAGAAGAGCAACCACTATTAACATCATTTTAAATATGATTGAAAATATAATAAAGTAAGTAAAAAGGAAAAAGTGTATTGAGTAAATGAGACAGTGATATTAGATGTACAGTGGACATGTAGTGACTGATGAAAATAAGACAATAATCGGGGCTACAGACCACTTGGGATTTTGATACCTTCTAGGCAAAAAAAAAAAAAAAAAAGTAAACTATAAAGAGTAATAAAAAATAGTTTCTTTATCTTTTATTAAATCTCTCCATCGGAGTCTTTATTTTGATTGTTTTTGTTTTTGCAAAAGAAAAAAAAATTAACCACTTTCTTTCTCTGTTTTCTCAGTCACTTGTCTCGGCTACAGGCCTGTTTGGAGAGCAGTGAGGTTAATTTCAGGATCGCTGTAGGAGAAACCATGGCTCTTCTGTATGAACTGGCACGAGAAGTTGACGAGGTGAGAGAGAGAGTTCTATTTCATGTAAACACAAGCAGGTGTTTGTTATTGTGAATGTATGATTCATGAGTTCTTAGAAACGTAAAGTAATCGTGTATTTGCAGGTTTTATAATTTGTTACAATTCCTATGTGTAGGAGTTTGAGTACGAGGATTGTGACGTGCTGTGCGAGAGTCTAAAGCGTTTAGCAACAGACGGAAATAAACATCGGGCCAAAAATGACCGACGCAAGCAGCGCTCCATCTTCCGCGAGGTCCTGCATTACATCGAGGTAAGATGAGCCCTTAAAGACCTGCTGACTTGCTTGTGGCTGTTTTTAAAGAGAATGTATGTAAAAAGATTTTGCTATATAACACACGATTTAGAGACCCAAAGATGTCATCCCAGTCAAAAAACTAATTTAGGATATACTGAGCCATAGACAGAAATGAAGAGCTGATTTCTAATAATTTGCCTGCACTCAACGGATGAATGACATCCCAGCCTTCATGAATTAATTGACTAAATCTAATCACTGTCAGAAAACCTGCACAATAATTCAAGATTAAAGCTCGAGTACTAAATTTTCATTGCTTGGATAACAGTTTATTTAGATTTTTCCTGTATATGATAAATAGCTTTACTTCACAATGTCTTCACATATTTAATAGATATTATTTAGATATAGTACTGTGTAGGTTAGAGCAGTTTTTTGTTGATCTGTGAATTTTCCAAAGCATTTTAGTTTGAAACATGTGTTTCTTGCTACATTCCATCTTTTCCTTCCAATCAGTCCGAGGATTTCTCTGAGGAGAAGATCCGTTTTGGAGTCGAAGTCCTCTACCTTGATGGTTGGATGCGTCGCCGGATTTATGATGCCTTTAAAGAGGTGCTGGAGTCTGGAGTGAGCCACCACCTGCAGGTAAGAAGGATGCCAATATTTGAAGTCTGACCTGTAAAATAATAAAGCTGACCTGTAAAATATACACTGTTACAATGATTAATATTGAAGCGTTTTTAACCCTTGTGTGTGTGTGTGTGTGTGTGTGTGTGTGTGTGTGTGTGTGTGTGTGTGTGTGTGTGTGTGTGTGTGTGTGTGTTTTAAGTTTAACCCACTACTGAGAGATGTTTTTGGACTTGGAGCGCCGCTTATTCTGGACCCTTCAGTCAAGGCCACCCGGATCTCCCGCACCGAAAAAGTAACCTTTTACTTTTTGCCTGCAGAACAATGTCTGATTATAACAGTGCCAAAATTACATTTTATTTTAGATCCTAAATTAAAGATAAAACATTTTCTATATAGGCTTATTTGATGTATATTTACATTTTGATTTTTTTTCCCCTGCAGCACCTTTTTAATTCAGCTGCGTTTAAAGCCCGGACAAAACTACGGAACAAAGTGAGGGACAAACGTGCTGACGTGATGTGATGGTGCTGAGGGAGAAGACTTGATGCAGAAGGAGGAACACTACACACCTCTTTTGAGCTCACTTGAAATGTTAAAACAGCAACTGCCAAACCAGGGACTTGACAATGCAAATGGTGTGTGTGTGTGTGTGTGTGTGAGTAAATGTGTGTGTGTGTGGAGTAAATGTGTGTGTGTGTGGAGTAAATGTGTGTGTGTGTGGAGTAAATGTGTGTGTGTGAGGAGTAAATGTGTGTGTGTGAGGAGTAAATGTGTGTGTGTGAGGAGTGAATGTGTGTGTGTGTGTGTGTGTGTGTGTGAGGAGTGAATGTGTGTGAATAGTGTGCCTCAGTTTTATTTAACATTACTGAATATAAATAATAAGATGCCTACAATTAACTGTGCAACACAGCATTTTCATTTAGCATTTAAAACAAACATGTTGAAGTGTAAGAAATGGTTCAGGACAGGACTCAGTACATAGTCTGTGATCACCAGGAAGCAGGAAAATGCCATTTATTGCTCCTTTAAACATCTTAATATTGTACATTTATAATGACTTCTTATTATGTTAAAATGTATTTTACTTCCTAATTTATTAATTTGGAAACAAGTGAGCTGTGTGTACAGGAAATGGCCAAGAAAACACCTTTCTAGCTTTTGTATGTAATTTTTACAGACTTGCTGCACATCACTAAAACATATTTAAATGCATAAATATTTCGATGCAGTTGTATAAATGTTTCCTCACACTGCCAACAAATGATATTTGTCCCATCCCAGTTTCACTTAATGGTTTAGTGAAAGTTGGCTGGATATTTTAAAAATTCATTCTAAACAACTTTTGTTTACTGGGAGAGAATTCAAGATACAATGCTGAGTAGAGCATTTTGAGATTTTTTGTTTTGAGGAAAAATCCTCTTTTATTAGAATTGATTCATTAATAGACTGGACAGGAGACAGCCATTAGCTACAGCTGCTAACATCACTTTCATGTATTATTTGAAGTTTTACAGTCAAAAATAGGAGGCCATAAATGTATTTTCTTAAAGATGAAAAGATTAATTACATTTTTACAATGGACAGTTTTATATTTTCCCTACAGTAGACTAAATCATGGAATTTTGAATGGTTCATTTGTTAGTGATGTAACAGCTTCGGAGAGGTTAAGGCTTCTGCACCCAATGGGTGAGCCTACTTCAACAAATAATTACAATAATAAAAAACAAACGACTGTGGTATTTCTAAAATGTATGGGTTTTTTTTTTTTTTGCATAGCTTTATACAGTACAGATTAAAATTTTTGCATAGCTTTATACTCTTCTCTGTTCTGGCACCGAGGTGGTGGAATGAACTTCCCCTAGATGTCCGTACAGCAGAGTCCCTGACTATCTTCAAACGACAACTGAAAACCTACCTCTTCCTGAAATACCTAAATTAGCACTTTCCAAGATTGTAGAATTCGAGTTATATTTATATTAAGTTTGTAATCTTGCGTACCAGTGTAGATTTATTCATTACTAGAGACTCAAAGCACTTTTGTTCATCGCTCTGGATAAGGGCGTCTGCTAAATGCCACAAATGTAATGTAATGTAAAAATAAAAAAAAAGATAAAAAGTAGCAAATTAAATATATTGTTGAGAGAATAACTTTCCAACTACTTTTTGAAGAAGAGTAAAATATTTCTCATATCTCCAATTTATTATAGTTATATAAGTATATGATATCTCTTGGATAACCCGTTATAAGTTCATTACTTTAAAATCATTATTAGGGGTCAACAGCTATGCACATAAAAACTCTTGGTTATTCATTAAACCTTTGACTATTTATACACGTGCTAAAACATCTCAGTAATGCTATTATTTGGAAAATTACTACGTAAAGATTTTTATTCTTATACCACTGCAATCTACCAAAAGGTATGTTTTTGTTTTGTTAAAAGAATGGTAAAATTTTGATTTCACTGTCATAATTACATTTATTGTGCAGCATTTGAGAAATTAAGCTTTTATTACAAACATTATAGTAGTTATAAACAGTCATATCCTTGTCTGCATCTTTCTTATTTCTCCGTCATACAAAAATTGTTTACAGAGAAACCAGAATATGCAAACTCCATTAAAAGGAAAATGTGAAATTGCTTCAAAAAGAACTGCCAGTCTGCCTTTACATCATGCTTAATCATTAAGGCTCTGGGTCACAGATTGGAAGGTCAGGGTTTCAATCCCCAGTATTGCCCTTGAGAAAGGCCCTTAATTCTTTATGCTCCAGGGGCTAACCCTTCACTCTGATCCCATCTTCCTAAAATCACTGGAATGTGTGAAGAAAGATTGAATTCTTTATTCTTTCTATTTTTTTTTTATACACACAGGAAAGAATTACAGTCCAGCAAGTCCAGAGAAAACACTGGGCCTGGAAACCCCGCACACGTTATAACACGTGAGAAATGTGGAGGACACGCCGGAAGTTGTAGGTCTTCGTGACCGGTAGTAACCCCAGCTTCCTGTTTTAACCCAACCTATAAACAAAACGTCATACCAGGAAGCCACGCCCACTACATGTTTGATATTCCGCGGCTTCCGTGTCGTAAATAAAAACATGCCAAAAATACAGAAAAAACTAAAACCAGTGAAAGTGAGGAGAGCTGGAGAAGCGAAAAAAGTCGGCGTGGCGGCGTTTACACTGAAAGAACTCATCAAGAAAGCATGCGGTTTACTTCAGGTTAATTAAAACCAATAACACCTGAATGTGTCCTTTGTGTCAGTCAGAGGCTTAATTGTATTCTTGTATTTGTTTTCTAGATGCATGTTTCGAAGGTACAGTGCTGTTTGTATGAGGACGGGACGATATTGACCGAAGATTATTTCCTACATCTTCCCGATAACACTGAGTTAGTTCTACTTCCAAATGGGCAGAGCTGGAACGGAAGTGAGTGAAGTGCGCATGCGCAGAGTCTCTGCTTCATTACAGCATATTAGTGATGGGAAGATCGGATCATTTTAGTTACTTGGTTTCTTGAATCTCGTTCATCAAAATCATTTGGGTTCATTTCGTTCCTTTGATCAGAAATAAAATGAAACGTTACATTTTTAAATAAACAGATCCCCCAATACGTCTACATACATGAACTTTGACTATAGTTACAATAATAAAATGTGTCATTAGTTTTGTGTGTCACAGGATTTCCCATAATTATTGTGCCAATAATGTCAAGATTTAGACAAAAATCCTGATCTACTGCATTGCATAGCATCTATGGGAGTCACGTGATAAAAGAACAAACGACATGGATCAGAGGACTCATAAGAAGAACTAAAGTTTTTTTTCTCCTGAACATAACTTACAGGGATTTTGCGATGCTTTACTCATGGGTGTCTAGTAGAAAATGAACGAATCACTTTTAGAGACTACTCGTTCTTCTGAGTCACATTAAAGACTTGTTCAAAATGAATGAATCGTTCATGAACGATCCATCACCACAGCACATCTTCTTAAACCTGGTCCTGAAGAACCATTGCTTTGCACATTCTAGTTTCTCCCCAGGACCTGATTCTACTAATGAGATAACAAGCAGATGTTCCTGAGTGTTAGACAAGGGGATGTTTCCAGGCCATGGTTGGGAACCTGTGCCCTATTTTGGGTAATGAACATGCTGAGGTATGCTGTTATTTGGGTTGAAGTACATTATCTGTACCCTAGGCTGAGGAGAATTTCCATAACATTTATTTATACTACCGAAAGAAAACATGAATCGTCATATTTAAATATAGGGAGTCGTAGCTCATGGGTTACAGACCAGGGGTTCAAGCCGCAGCACTGCCAAGCTGTTGGGTCCATTCACAAGGCCATGAATCCTCCCTTCGCCAGGGGGGTTTTGTATCTTGGCTGACCCTGTGCTCTGACTCCAGATTCCTAACAAGCTGACATATGTGGAGAAAGCATTTCACTGTATTGTAATGCATATGTGACAAATAAAACACCTCTATCTCCTCCACCGTAGTGGCATATGACCTCAACCAAATCCTTGGGCTGGACAGACACTCAGAAGCGCTGATCACTGCAGCGCAACAGCTACTGACTGATGAGCATTCAGCGAAGCGGAGAAAAATCCTCAGTGACCTTCTGTTTACTCTGAATGATAATGCAGAGCTGGAGAACAGGGAAGAAGATGAGGACTGGTTTGAAGGTATTGAGTCTTTGGTTTTCTTATCAGTTACAAGTTACATTTAATATTTTTTCCTAATACATAATTGTATTTGTGAATCAGGACATATATAATTTGCCTACCCATCGTCATATAATTTTATACCACTGAAGTGGCTTTTTTTGTGTAAAAAAACAAACATTAAGGGAAGCCATAATATGTATCGATTTGCTTGTTTGTCCATTTCTAGGAATTGACACAAGATTTAAGACCAAGTCATCATACATGAGGCACAACTGTGAACAAAGAATACGGTCATATCTGAAAGAGGTAGAAGTGCTGCACTGTTTAACTTCTCTTCATCTTTTATATTTCTGGCAGCTTCTCTTCTGATCACTGCACAATGTAATACCACACCACCTTTTAATTCTCAATGCTGATTGTATGGAAAGGTGTTTAGTTTTCTGTAACAGCACCAAATCACTGCTGCACTTGTTAGTTTCTGTAAAAACAAATAATTCAGGGGAACTTTTATGGTGGACAAACCACAGATAAAAAACCCAAAAAGAAACATGTATATTGTGAATAAAAGAAATAGTACAGTTTACCGTTATTATGATCCACATCTATATCTAAACTATATGACAAATGATATAAAAGGAATAATACAATTTTTAGGATGTTGGATTATAGGAAAATAATTAGCTCAGTGGTGATAACACTTTACATCATGTTAAGTCCTTGAGAGGGTGACTTTTAAATGAACATTATTGTTTTGATTGTTGGTTGTAGAATGGCTGAGAAGAACTCCACTGTGTTTAATTGTTACTCAATTTGTGTATTTTGGTCCAGGTGAGCGGCCATGCATGCACTATTCAGAATGCTAAGCAGAAAGATGAATATCAGAAGGTGGCAGCCAGCATGGCAGAAAAGTTGAAATCCATGCGCTATCATGGCAATTACTTTGACAGGACAGAGAAGAAGCTCCATCATCTGTGCACCCAAGAGGGCTGGTTCTCCTGTCAGGTACCATCCAATACCACTACAATACACAAGAAATGCTGATATAGAAGAAGCTGATATAGAGTTTGGTCAAACCATAGTATTGACACAGAATTCAGTATTAGAGTATTTACTTCTCCTTAAGAATGTATGTATCACTTTACGCTTTGATGTATACTTGTGTTATCAGGGTGCCTTTAATCTGGAAGAGTGTGAATCTCGCCACTCATTAAACCCATATAGTAACCGGGAGAGTAGAATTGTTTTCAGCACATGGAATCTGGACCATAGGTGAGAAAATATCATTTCTATATGTTTCAACTAAAAAATAAATCCTATTGACCACAATACTGAGAGACAGCACAAGTGCACGTGACTCTCCTCTGTATTACTCTTTCTTTCTTTCGTTTTTATTTTTCACTAATCCTTTTTCCTAACTTCAGACTATCAGGTTCAACAGCAAAACACTAAGTCTGAAGCTATTTCTTTTATTTATACCACAAGATAGCTTTCTAACACTCCTCTATTTCAGGATCGAGAAGAAAAGAACCATCATTCCCACACTTTTCAATGCACTTCAAGGTAAAAAGAGCAGTGATATAAATCTGGACTATTTCTACAAGCTGTTATTCACAGTAGAAAATCTGAAGCTGGTTCACATTGTCTGCCACAAGAAAGGAGCTCATGACCTAACATGTGATTCACACCAAATATATAAACGGGGCAAAAGGAAGTGAGAAGGATAGAAATTACATTATGAACAGAGTTGCTTTAGAAAGCTCAGGATTTTGAAAAAATCTTTTATCCAATAGAAAAAAAAAGAATTCTTCAAGGTTTTTCTTGATTTTTTTTTAGGTGCGACACATTTCCCTGTTTGAGTTTGTTTGCAAAATTATGAATTTTTATAAGACAATGTACAATATTTATATTGTTTTTAATATAGATTGAGAAAAAGTCCTTGTGATGATATGCATAATTACTGAAAAACGTTGGTCAGACCTTTTTTTGTTTACTCAGGTTTTTTGAGGAACATTTGCTAACTGAACATTTCGGGGCCTTACGTGTGAAAAATCCCATTTGAGTGTTTTTTCCACAAAAGGAAATGTTGCTGATTTAGTTGCAATAAATTAGCAAAATGAAATTCATATTTTCTGCATTACTTTTTACCAAAACATTTTATAATTACAGATTTTATGTAAACTAAATAGTTCCAGTTCTGTTTCAAATATTTGTCCATACAAACAGTAAAAAAGAACCAAATATCCAGAAAGAAAAATATTGCTAAAATTCAGTTAAAATGGGTAGTTGTTATTAAAATATCCATTTAACTATTTTCATGAGGCACTATAATGTTTGGGAATAAGAGTATCATTAATAATACAAAAGACACATCCCCTTTCATAAGCCACAACAATTTCATTTATTTCCATGCTGTTTTCAAATCAATAAACATTCATACTTTCTCTGGACGGAGTATAGTATTTTTTTAAGGGTGAAGTAAAGTAATATAGAATGTTCTTCTTTTCGAATTAACAATGTATACACAAAACAATTTGTACAAAATTTGCACATAAAGGTTTGTCTTTTTTAATACAAAAATAGTCATCATTGTAAACCAAGACAGATTTTATCTAATAATTTACACAGACATTAGTTTAAAACTTTACAAGTCACATCTTTGTATATAAAGTTAGTGCAAATGTTTCATCCACAGAACTACATATACATTTCAGGTTTACAATGCAACTTAACTCACTCAACGTTCACTTGATTACACATAAATATATAAACATATATAACCAAGCATGTCAATGCAATATCCTCATACATATGATCAAAGATATTATTACACTTATAGACAAAGGAACAACAACAAAAAACAACCTGGTATTTAAGAACAAACAACAATATTCAGACATTAGAAAATGTAAATACAATTATTATTTTTTTTCCTGACTGAGGCACTTAAATGACATCACAAGACCTGTAAACAATTCCTGTCCACATTACGTTTGTTTTATCATATTGCAGTCTATTAAAAAAAACAAAACCTAAATAAACAACTTACTTAAGTGCTTCATATTATGATGCAATGCTTTTTGATGTGATGAAACGGATTGGCATACTAACACATTATATATATATATATATATATATATATATATATATATATAATGAGAGAGAGAGACTAAAAGTGTTTTCTAGGCAAGAGCAGTGGTAAAAAACATTTACACATGCACATAACAAAAGTATATTATTCATCCAGTTTTATTAAGTGCTCTGGTGGGGGTGGATCTGAAGCCTCTCAGGCATATTGGGACGAAACGTGAATATACACTGGACTGGATACCGGTCCATCACCAAGAAACATGCACGCACACAAAAGCGTTCACACACAAACATTAACATCCAGGTGCATTTTAGAGTTGCCAATCCACTCCACACAGACAGTAACCTAAGCCCAGAATGTGTGTGTTTGTGTGTGGACATGTTCAAAGGGCACAGGATTCAATTCTAAGTGCTTCATTTTTAATGTCTTATATTTTTAATAATTCAATTATACACAGATTCTGTATATACAGTATACACCTTCTGATCTACCTTGTGTACTGATCTTTCTTGCCTTCAGTACTGCTATGCTGTTCAACTTGCAGTACCTTTCATCTTAGACTTCAATTATTTTTTTCCACAAGTCTTAATTTACAATCAGTGCTACTCAGACTTTCTTTACAAACATGCTGCACAAAAACCCTCCTTAAAATCAAACTTGCATTTAGTCCTTTTTTTTTTTTTTTTTTTAAATTAAAGCCAAGACTGCAACATTGTTTACTGCTCTGCTAATGTATATTTAATGTGCTCTTTCCCAAGGCTTCAAGTCACTGTAGCTGCAACACAAAGTTGAAAAACCTGGTTTAATACTCAAAACCATTCTTCACTATGATAACATCTTTATGACCATAATTCCTGAAATGAGACAGACTGATAGTAATCTGTTGTGCACTCAGAATGCTGGTAGAACTACGATCAAATGGAAAAACAGGCAGTCCCTCGAAGTTACATTAAGTTAAATGCTGCTGAGAGTGGCTTAAAAAATGTACAACTTCAAAATTCTGTATTTCACATTGGATAAAACCCCCACAAAGTGTTCTTTGGAAATGTTTGTTCTATATATAAAGATTTTGCTATTATTAAACATTCTTTAAGAAAATGTACACACAACGGATACGTCAGAGTTCTACACTCAGCCTGCGCATGTGTTATGTCTGCTCATCATCGCTGTCCTCTTTGGCGTAGTAATTACGCCTCCTGTACTCTCGTCTGCTCATTCCCTCTGTGCCAGTAGGTTTGTATGAAATGTCCTGCAAAAAAATAAGGAAAATATACAAATCTTTGTCAAAAGGTGAATCACACTGAATGGAATTTTTTTATTATTATTAATAATAATAATAATAATAATAATAATATTACCACAGTCAGTACTAAACTAAGAGATTAAGCACAGGCTTTTCAGGAGTAAAGTCTACAGTGGCAAGGAGATGCTTTAAGTACACATAAAAAAAGAACAAAAAAACATAAAAAAAAAGAACAAAAAGTTAATCAAAACAATTTCCTAACTAAACACTGTTTGGTCATTTTATTTGGATAAAAGGGTGAAAAGAATGTTTGTAGAGAAAAAAAAACTAGGCAAAAACAACTGCTTTTTGTCTTTTCTGTAATAGCAGGAAAACCATACTCTTGCGTACGTTTGTAAAAAAAAAAAATATACATGCAGGTGTTGAATTTGGGGAAGCCCACGTGAGCAAACAAATGATGTAAAACAGTTTGACTGGTTCATTTAGAAATACTTGTTTCAAAATCTCAAATCTTTAAAGTGATGTGCGAATTGAATTCCGGGACAAAAATATTTGAAATAACAAAAACTACTAAATGTAGAATTTGATGGAAATAAGACCTATTTTGCATTTTTAAGAAAGAAAGAAAAACTTCTGCAATATATGCAATAGGATTTAAACTAAAATTAACATTACATTTATTGAAGAAATAAAATACACCTGCAAGAATTTATTATTTTACAAATACTGGGTTTCCTTCAAGGTTTTTTTTTATATTTCCCTATACCAGTAGATCCTGAAAGATTATATTCCTTTTACAAAACAGCAAACTATTTAAAATAGTATTTATCATCAAAGAACAAGATTTTTCTCTCGAAACAGACCTCACAAGAAGTCCTGGTGCTGTGCAGAAGCCTTGCTTTACAGTTTGCAAAATCAGAAGGTCTGCTCAGAACATATGCCGAACACTGCAACAAGTCACTTAGCATGACCGTCATCCCAGAAGGAAGCCTTTTCTGAAGCTGGCTCACAAGAAAGCCCACAAACAGTTTGCTGAGGACAACCTGTCCAATAGCATGAATTACTGAAACCATGTCCTGTAGTCTGATAAGACCAAGAACGTGATGCCCTCCCTTCAGAAACTGGGCCGAACAGCAGTTTTCCATAAGTTTAACATAATGGCAGCCTCAAACACAAGACCAAGATGACAACTGCCTTGCTAAGGAAGCTGAAGGTGATGAAGTTGCCAAGTATGCCTCCAGACCTGAACCCTATTGAGCACCTGTTGGGCTCCTCAAGTGGAAGCTGGGGGAGTTCCAGGTGCCTTCACTGGCTTCCAGTAGCTGCATGTATCAGATTCAAAACACTGATGCTTGCCTACAAGGCCAAAAATGGACCAGCACCATCTTACCTCAGAGACCTCATCACATCTCCCACTGCACCACGCTGTCCGAGATCCTCCAGCACTGCTCGACTGGTACCACCTTCTCTCAGAATGAGAGGTAAGTAAGGTAAGGCTCTTCTCTGTTATGTTACTGATGTGGTGGAATGAACTTCTCCTAGATGTCTGTACAGTCCCTGACTATCTTCAAGCGACGATTGAAAACCTACCTCTTCCTGAAACACTTCAATTAGCACTTTCCAAGTTTGCTTTGTAGAATTTAAGTGTTATATTTATATTCAGTTTGTAATCTGGCATACCAGTGTAGATTTATTCATTACTAGAGACTCAAAGCACTTTTGTACGTCGCTCTGGATAAGGGCGTCTGCTAAATGCCAAAAATGTAAATGTCTAATATCCAGCTGTTCCACAATCTCATTATAAATGAGTGGAAGAGGATCCCAGCAACAACCTGTGCAGCTGTGGTGAATTCCATGCCCAGGAGGATTAATGCACTGCTACATAACAATAGTGCTCAGACTGAATACTGACACTTTGGACACAGTTTTGACATGTTTACTTTTGTTGCAGTTATTGAGACAATAATAGCTGAACTGCTATTCAAGCTGCACATTGACTATAAAGTATATCCAACTTACAATTCTATAGTATTGTCGCTTGAACACCTATAATAAAATGGTTGCTGAAATGTGTAGGGTGAATATAATAGATTTAATCATTTAGTTTGTTTGTTTGTTTGTGATCAGGGTCGCGCGCGGTGCAGGTTGTACATTAAGGCGCCCTATTCATGTTTTTTTAATCAGAAGCATGCAATGGTCCTAAAACACTACACCAAATAAAAGGGTAAATAAAATTTCACACATTTAGAGCTATAAGGTATAACGAGACTAAACGCCAAGGTCAAATGAATAAAACGCGAAAGAAAAAACGACACGTGGAAAAGAGGTACCTGAACTGAATCCAGGTTTCCGAAGAACTGCTCTACTGGGAAAATGTGGTTGCTGTCCTCGTCGAAGAAAAGGCCGGGGTCTGCCCTGTCGGCGGATCCGCAGCACCCAGTGTCCTCCATCTTCTCCGGGTTTGGCCGCGCCGACGCGCTCGCTTTACCCGCGCTGTTTTCTTTCCCCCTTCGCTCTTTCCGGCCGCCGCGCTCCGCACAGCTCCCCGCTCTGAACGCAGTCCTGTCCGGCTCGGCTGCACCGCCGCTCGCCTTCTCCGCCTCTCCGTGGACGGACGACGGTCTCTTCGGCAGCCGTTTCCTTTCCCCACTGTCGCCGGCCATCTGTTCTTACACGGCTTTCAACACGGCTCTGATGATGTTCAGTCTCCCCTCCCTTAACACTTCTTCTTCTCCTCCAGCAGCTGCTGCTCCTCGATAAATACTTATCAGAAGCTCTGAGGAGCGTCTACATGCCGCTGCTGCTCGGGCGGAAACCGCAAGGAGGTGGAGGGCTGAGAAGCGGGGAGGTGGAGGGCTGCTCCGGCTCTCTGCTCTCACACTGACCCAGTCTGAACTTTTCACACCGAGACTGTTTAAAGGGACTGCACACTTATTTTCTCAGTGTTTCCAAGAGACTTTTTTTCTCGTTAGATGTGGTGACTTTATTTAAAGAATGTAGCACATTTTGGTGTAGGAGGGATTTTAAACAGTGACTGAGATCTATTATAATGATAAAGAGTGCACAGTAAACAAAGCATTTTACTTTAGGTATATTTTTGAGTGTGTTTTATCAGGGTGTCAGGTAGGTCAGCTTTTATTTCACAGTATTTTAATGAATGCTATCGTTCTTTTTTTTTTTACTCCACTACACGCCAGAAAAGCACTTTTTTACTCACAAACGAATACATACATACATTAAAGTATAATCTGTCGCGAGATCACAAGATCTCGCGAGAGTTACTGAGGCGCAGTGACACTATAGTGTATACTGTGACTGTTACAATAGAAATCTCATTATATATATATATATATATATATATATATATATATATATATATATATATATATATATATATATATATATATATATATATATATATAAACTTGGAGGGAGACTGGGCAAAGGTTTTGGTCAAATGTAAATTGCTTTCAAAAATCATACAAAAATCCATCATAAAAAATTCGTCATACAAAAGACAATCTAACTCAAATCAATATTTGGTGTAACTACACTTTGGCTTTCACTTGTTCAAAGTCAGGGATTTTGTAGGATAAGAGTCAAGTGTATGATTAAACTAATGATTATCATAGGTAGGCCATTAACTGAATCAGCTGTGTAGGATCCTTAAAATTGGTTAACCTATATATATATATTTCTCATAGATCAGTACTTTTATATCTGAAATATTCAAATTAAAGTAGTTTTCTACTTTTACTCAAGTAGAAAATTAAAAGGACTTTTACTTTAGCTGGAGTATTTGATTTGAAAACTTGATTTGATTTGATTGTTTAGACAGGACATTTGATTTGTATTATTCATAAATTGATACAGATTTCCCGCGGGATTAAATAAACAATCTATGTAAATACAGGACAGAGATAGTGTATTTTACCACCGCAGATTATCAGATCCTCCATCAACCAACCACTGATCGCCATCGTTTTCCGACAACCAATCACTAATCATCACCATTTCCCGACAAACCAATCCCTGATCACCAATGCATATCCCGCCCTCGGACTTCTTCGTTTTTTGTTGGAAAGTCTTTGCCTGGAGCTACTGTGTATATAATAATGAAAGAGAATGATCTTGATCCCAAAATGACACAGAGATTACTTTTATTCACCCGTTTTCACATTTTCAATCCAATTAACTAGAACTAAGTGTCCTATAATAAATCAATACATCTAACATTTCTTCTCTTCCATGTAGCCCAGCATTGTGCAGGGTTGAGTTGAGATGTTTTCTGTTTCTGGTTGCTTATTTGAAACACGCTTTTCTAACATGTTCGCTGTTTTTTTGGTGGATGGTCTACAGTTCGGACAATTTTTCTCCATTATGTTTGCGAGGACAGGGGAGTATGGAGACGGATGTTCCGCTTTGGCGACCCCTACTGGGAGCAGGCGAAAAAATATATTTGCATTCAATGGTGCTTCGTGATGCGTTCAAAGTGGGATAGTTTTGATCCAAATCCCGAATGATACTTTCCACAGTTTGTTTAGACAGCTCTCTGGTTTTCTTTCTAGACAAATCTCAGACATTTTCTTATACCTTCACATATTACAAAAGTTATAATGCTCACGATGCTTAGAGCTGGAGAAGATGTAAAAACACAATATTTCTAGTCACATTGAGAGCTCGTCTACCGCTAGATGATCTTTTTCAGGCAGCTGATCACATGATCAGTGTTACCATGAAATCTCATCAGCTCACTGCGGGAGTTTATTCGACTGGCAATGTGGAATTGTTAAAAAAAATGTACAGCCTACAAGACAACATATATATAAACTACCCACACAAGTGAGCCAGTTATTATTGTACAAAATATAGCAAATGACACCGAAAAAGTATTATTACGTTTCATTTCTGCTAGAGGGCGCCAGAGACAGAGAACAAAACTATTGAAGCTTTCGTAGATTATATATATATATATATATATATATATATATATATATATATATATATATATATATATATATATATATATATATATATTAACTGCCACAGTGCTCTCATAACAAAATTACATTAATTAAGGATAAAAAAATTCTATTTTCATGGACATTTTAAATCTAATTCTTCGGTCGAACCGATAAATCGGCGAAATTCTTGACCGGCATTGACCAAAAGCATTATTTCACTCCTGGACGCCCTCTACCGCATATAAATTGTATTACAACAAACAGAAAACTTAAATGCTCCTGAGGTTCCAGTGACCACTGTTCCTGCCCCTTTTCCATCCTCTGATCTTTCCACTTCGTCCAGACCTGCGTCTGGATAGTGTTTTCTTGGGTGGTTCCATGAAATTCCAGAGTAGACCTGGAGCTTTGTCAACAGTCTGCTACACTGACTCAGGACTACAGTTAGCTTTGATCACCGTCACTGTACCCCGCAACATTGTTTATCTGTAAAAAATGGACAATCGGTGCAACCCAGATGAGGATGAAGTTCCCTCTTGAGTCTGGTTCCTCTCAAGGTTTCTTCCTTATGCCATCTTAGGGAGTTTTTCCTTGCCACAGTCGCCACCAGATTGCTCACCCTCTTTAATACTCATATTGTCTATATTGTCTCACTTTGTCAGTATTGTCTTGTATGGTCTGTTTTTGTCTTGTCTTTTCTGTTTATTTTTTTTTATTTATGTCTGTACTTCGAGTCACTAACAGCTGGAACCAAACTCCTTGTGTGTGTCAACACACTTGGCCAATAAACCTGATTCTGATTCTGATCAGGGACAAACTTACACTTATAAATAACATCTTATTCATTTTATTACCACAGTATCTGTGTAAAGCTGCTTTGAGACAATGTTCATTGTTAAAAGCGCTTTACAAACAAAAATAAAATAAATTGAATTGAATACTTTGGGAAAGTGTTTTCCAAGTGATTCCATATACTGTATTTACTCTATGGGCCTTACATTAAAGTTTTAACACACCCTTGTCAAATTCCTCTAGCCACTTTTATCACCTATGGTACACAAGTGGCCACTTGCACCAGGAGGGAGGAGGAGGAGGGGGGGGGGGGCCTCAGGCCTCAGGCCTCTGCTCACAGAGAACTTTATCAGAAGCAGTACAGTTGACAGTATTGGGTAGACTGTATTGCCACAAATAAGGTTTCTGCAATGTTCTAATCTGATCATTTATTATTGTGATTTTTGTCATCAAAAAAATTAAAGCAAGTTTCAAATTAGACAAAGGGTTTGGGTGGAACATCTCTTTTATCAGCCAAAAGACAGACAGCACAAGCAATGGACATGGACCAAGTAAGGGTTATTTAGAAAATAAAACATAATTGGAAATACCCTTAATAATGATAATCAGGGTGTAATTTCCCCCCCCAAAAAATTTAAATAATAATAAATAATTAGTTAACAAATGTTGGGTAATATATTTATAATTATGTTTAAAGTCATGGACTGTTTGTGACATGAGTGAGACCAACCTAACAATCAAGTCCATCGATTCTTATCAAGTTGAATGTTTTTAAAAAAAATGTAGCTTGACATGTTACCGTAAATTTGTCCTGTGGACAATCCTGTTTATGAGAACTTTGACTCATACTCTTCCATAAAAGGATAAATAAAAGCAGTCTCCTTACAGAAAATGTCATCATATAAACAATTACACATCTAATGATATAGAAACAATTAAGTAATAGAACGAATGCATTGATATAAAACTAATTTGGCTCGTAGCCAAATCTCCTGTCACCAGCTCCTGTTTTGGAAAATTTCAATGGAAACCACCTTTTGACCAAGCATTTTTATTTCTTCACACGAGGTATATTTTAATGCAAAGTCATCAACTGTTTTATTTATACAAAATACCTGTTTAATTCACTACATTTATTTAAAACCACCAAACTTACACTTGTAACACAAACACATGTAGTTTTATAAAACATAAGCAATGAATTAAATTTTAACTGGACACATTGATCTGAATTTAGTTAGTTTACATTTAAATATTTTACTTAATGTAAAGTGCATGTAACAAGTAAAAAAGCACCTTTCTTTTTTCCTTTTAATGCATAGTCATATAAGGGTTATGACACGTATCCCTGCCCCAATTCCTCACTGTCAGTGACATACACAAAACATACCACATTCCACAAAGGCAAAACATAGATAACACATTTAGCTGTGTTTAATATAATTAGTATACACGTTTTCAATAATTAATAGGTTTTAATAGATTAATCCTCTCTATTTTTTCATCATATCCTAAAAGTAAATTGTGCACAAACGCGCATGTGCCAGTGTGTGGCAGAAGCTGTCGGAATAAAACAGCGCCCTCGTGCTTTTTTTTTTTTAAAAAGTGAAGAATTGGAATTTTTGTTCACGTCAAAAGTTTATTAGATTACGTTTGGTTTGAAGTCTCAAAAAAAAAAAAACAGCTGGATTTAGACTCTAATCAATTGTGTGTGACCTCAGGAAAGGTTGTCACATTTGGGTGTTTGGTGATAATGGTGGGATGGTTTCTGTGTGTGCGCGCGCGTGTGTGTGTGGATGGGGGTGGAAATGAAGGGACGAGTGACTGTACAAGACACCCCTTGTGTTATTGGATTACCAGGACACATCGTGGAGCTGAGAGAGAGAGAGAGAGAGAGAGAGAGAGAGAGAGAGAAAGAGAGAGAGCCTGCAAGGCAAATGCAAAACCCATCAAATCAGCGGCTAATCTAACCATCTGCGGCAAAATGCCACCTAACGGGATCTCGGCTTTTTTCTACCAGGACAGAAAAAACGAAAGTTCGTGGTTGCTCATTGATCTAATTTCTTTGAGAATTTTCTTGAGTCGTTCAGTCTGAACTCCTGCACCAACCCTGAAGCGCGTCTCTGAAATGGAGCATTTTTTCCGGCGCAACAGAGTCTTGAAATTTCTGCTGAGTTTATGTTTCGTGTTTGCCACTTTGTTGATGATCCAGAAGTTTCGAGTGCTGGACGTTAAGGAGGTGCGTTTGGAGCTCAAGAGTACCTGGTGCGCTTCTGGGCTGTGTAAAACTAAATCCACGGCTCTGGTCAGTCACAAACCCACTGCTGCGTGGAACATCACTGATATTAACTGTAGTGCGGACACTGGTCTACTCAATCAGCCATGGTTTCAAACCCTGGACTCCAGGTTCCATGAATTCGTCCTACACAGACACTGCAGGTATTTCCCCATGCTCTCGAATCACCCTGAGAAGTGCACAGGGGATGTGGACCTTCTGATCGTGGTCAAGTCGGTTATAGAGCAGCATGACCGCCGTGATGCTGTGCGTCTCACCTGGGGAAAAGAGCACTCCATCAGTGGGAAAAGAGTCAGAACCCTGTTCCTGTTGGGCACCCCTGCTGCTGGGAAGGACTCCAAAAACCTCCAGAAACTCATCGAATACGAGGACAGACTTTATGGAGATATCCTGCAATGGAATTTCATGGATACCTTTTTTAACCTCACGTTGAAGGAGGTCAATTTTCTGAGATGGTTCAACATGTACTGCACAAATGTGCCCTTTATTTTCAAAGGGGACGATGATGTGTTCGTCAACCCAAACAACCTGGTGGACTTGATAGATTTTCGAACAGAGGAGGGCAAAGCACATGACCTGTTCGTTGGGGACACCATTTCGAAAGCAGTGCCTATTAGAAATCATCAAAGTAAGTACTATATACCCAAAGAGCTGTATGATGGACCGTATCCACCCTATGTAGGTGGCGGGGGGTTTCTCATGTCCTCTGAGCTGGCACGTCGATTTTTCGCCGTGTCCGAGAGTGTGACGCTTTTCCCCATCGATGACGTCTTCTTGGGCATGTGTCTTCAGAAGTTAGGGCTGGCACCGGAGATGCATCCAGGCTTTAAGACGTTTGGGATCATGAAACGCAAGGTGAGCCAGATGAACAAGGAGCCATGTTTTTACCGCCACCTCATTGTGGTGCACAAACTGAGCCCAGAGGAACTGTTGAGGATGTGGGACATGGTGCACAATGAGAAGCTCATTTGTGCCATACAGGGTATTGAACCGACTCCAGTGGTTGCGTGACCTCCGTAAACCAAATATAATATGTAGAAGCTTTGTGTTGTTTGTTTATGGTTCAATAACAATTTCCAATTTTCTGAACTTAACCATAAATACAATACAAAATAATATAAAGCTATGTTTATTTCCTTCATATGAGACACTTTATCCATAGTCTATATAAAGAACATCTAACTAGTCTATATCTTATCAATTGCACAAACTGCGGATTAATATAATTCCAGTAATGCAGTGCCGGAAGTTTATTTACAGCAGAAGAACCAAAGAAAATCTTCCGAATGAAGCGTTTATGTGGATGTCAAATGTTAATTATGCTTTGTTGCATGAAAAGCGAGAAAATAATGAAAACTTTGAAGCCACTTTGTTTTTCTGCGCAGAGCCTTTTTTTTTTTTTTCTTTTTTCGAACGTTTAAAAAAAATAAAGACGAGAAGAATATACAGTTCTTTGAATCATTATAAAGATATATTTATGAATTTTTATTTTCAGGATCAGTTTTTTCAGTTACAAGGACAAATGCTCAGAAAATAGTCACTGAAGAGCACACATTACAAATCAAATCTTAGCATATAAACTGCAACCAGTCGAACAGCAAACACATATTCCTGGAAAGCCAAATGTAGAAATGTATGTTATGCATTCACAAGTGCTCTTTGTAAGTGTGCTTTCTCACCAGTCTTATTTAAGTCTATAACAGGATATCCTGCAATAATAAGGGCTAACCTATTTTCATGTGAATTGTCCTTAACTATCCCACATTTAAACAGTGTGGGTGTAAACTGATTGTTAAAAAATTGCTATTATCATGTATGAAGAAGGTGGTTGAAGCAGAACACTGTGCGTCAGTCATTTTATTTATCCAAAAACACAACTGTTTAGATGCAAAACACAAAAGAGATTCCAATAACACCCGTTTCCACTTTCAATGTTACCAACAGGTTCTTATGAAGTTTACATGGACCAATTTCTTCTTTATGCTCTCAATCAGTTTCACAATCGGTTTCACGTTAGAATAAGAGCATTACAAACTCATGGTGCATTTCTGAGATGTTATGTGTTTACAATGTATTCTGCTGTACTACAATATATTTTTCTGGTATTTGCTCAGCTCTGAAAATGACCACCTTGATTGCAAAATATGAACACAGGAAGTTTATTTCAAAGTTTTTTTTTTTATTCCATTAGGGACAATTCAACCCAGAAAATCTCAACTTTTGCAGTTTTACATCTGGATTTTGGTAAATATTGTACCTGTGCTTGTATATTTATACATGTACTGTACAGCTTTGTTGTTAAATGTTTGATGCTATGTAACTGACAAATCCATTCTGTTTAACATGATTTAATAAATAATTTTAGGACTCTTTTGGAAAGATAACAAATATAAACACTGGCTTTGGAGTATTTATACATAAATACAAAAACAATTCCACAAAATAGCTATAGGTATCATTAATGTTCTGTGTTTGCATAAAAATGTATATTAGTCACCACATTACCAACTATCTGCTTTCCAAGAACATCTCTCATCATTCAAACTGAGAGGGGATAAAAATATTTTTTTTGTGAATGAAAGATGAAGTCATAAAACTCTAATTAATACAGAAGTGGGTGTCTTCAACACTGAAATACTGTTTACATATTATATTGTGTGATTATTGTGATATGCCAGTGACAGTTTCAACCTCACTGCAGGGTCCTGTGTGGATAATGTTGAAAAAATCTTTGAAAAGTCCAGTTATAAAAGAGAATGCTGTTATCATATATATATATATATATATATATATATGATTTTGTTCTGATATGAAGAAAAGGTCTTGTTTTTGCTGAAACTGATATCTCATTAATATCTTTTCATGTCTGGGTTCAATTAAAGTATATATATATATATATATATATATATATATATATATATATATATATATATATATATATATATATATATATATATATATGGGGAATATGTCAGTACTCTCCTTTAAATGAAATTGTCATTTTCATTAAAAAAAAAGATTCAAAAGGTACAATCCTGCTTGTCTACATTCTGTGTGTGGGTAACACTGAAACGATAATGATATGAGCGGATCGCATGGTATTTAAGCACAGTTTCACCCACATTTGGGTGTTTCCATCATACTGTTCTGCTTTATGTTTAACAGTGTTTAAACCTCTCAAAAATATAAAAGTGCTTCATTTATACATCAACATTTACAAATCTTTACACTTGCACACTAAAATCGGAAAAAGAAAAAAACTAAGAAAAACAAAACAAAACAATGACAACAACAAACTGTAGCTGATCCAGTAAAAAAAAGAAAAAAAAAAAAAATCCATACTAAATATTTTCTCTCATTCAAGATACATCTTTTCCTATGCCAGTGCTTGTGAATATGATAACGAGGAAAAGTATGTGCTGTTCTCCTGTGATCATGTCTGAGTAAAGCATTAAGCATCGGATGGTCCTCTGGTTTAGGGTTTTACTTTACTAGTCTTACTGGGTCGTGGGGCAGGTGCAGAGATGCGAGTGCTGCGACTGCCCCCTCCTCTGCCTTTCCCAACAGATTCTACTGCTGCTGGCTTCAATGCAACTGCGCTGATTGTCTTCCCTGATTGAGGCAAAATGATATAAATAAGAAGAAAATGAATTAAAATGCAATCTGGCATTAAAATGTACTGTGATTTGCAGGTAATGACACAAATTATGTTACCTTATAATGGCATCTAGTTTATGTGGTATTTGTGTATGTATGAGCATATAGCTAAGTAGGGGTATTTGCAGGAGCAGTGGATAAAAAGCTTGTGTACATCAGTTCAACATGAATTAACTGAGTTACATTAAGACACTTTGCTTTTATACATTAGACATGACTTGAACTTGGGTTTTCCAAACCGTGACTAAGCGCAAAGCCTGGGAATCTGGGTCGCTTGTGTTGTGAGGCGGCAACATTACCCGTAATACGATCATGTTTATTTTATGTCAAAAGGGTGCCCTCAGTCTACATAATACAAAATATTGTTTAGAAACTAGTCCAAACATTTTAAACATGGTCTAAGAAAATTATAGGTGTGGAAACATTTTGATTGCCAGGTGTATTTGAAGAGTATTTTTAGGTGTGTCGAATTTGATGGAAATTCAAATATAAAAAAAAGAGGGTTTTATTCCCTTTGGGGTCTTAAATATAAAAATGTTAAATATATATATATTTTTAAAGAAAATGAGCAATGTTATGTAAATTAATAAACAATGTTATGCTGTGTTTTTTTGGTTCTTTGAATAATAAATGCAAACATGGATCAGTAACAGACACAGTTACATTGTCACTAATCTATAATTATGGCTTACAACCTAATATATTTGATTATTATTATTTTTTTTTTACCATTTTCTTTTCCACTGCGTCCACAGCAAACTAACCTTAACCTTACAGTCATTCCTCAGTGCCATCTAGATGCATCTCCTGTTAACTTACTACCCTGTATATAATCTAAATTCACAATTCGTGCCTTTCATAACCATATAACTACACCTTGTTTAGTCAGGACTCTGGAGAGGGCGTAGGAGGCTGAGGGAGTAGGATCCATACCTCAGCTCATTTCTGACCTTCCCCTTTGCTCAGCATTACCCAGAGCCATACTGCTTTGTAGATATTACCATGAATTAGTTACACAAATGAAATTAAAAGCTGTTTTCTAGAGTTAGAGTTCTTTTTAGACTGGTCTATTTAAGGGGATGTGGTGGGATAGAGTCGGGAAGTTGGAGGGCTCATCGCAGGCCAAGCGTGGGATGAATGGCTCACCTTGTGTGTGTATCTTTGCTCGCTGTAGAGCCAATGTCCTGCGAGCGTTCTGTTTACATCCAGCAATGCTGTCCATGAGGTGAAACTTCCACCCCTAAACACACAGCTCAATGTTACAGTCTGAAGCATTTCTGAGGCTCTGGGTTCAATTCATAAACGAATACAGAACACTTAGCTGTATATACAAATGTGTGTGTTTTCTATATATGAAAGTCTAAACGTTTAATGTGCAGTTAAAAGTTGTGAGTATCCCTTCCGTTGCTACAAAAACCCCAAAACTAGTTTTGGTTGCCAAGAAATTAAATAATTACTTGCATAGTGTTCGCCTGTGTGCAGTTGAATTGTCATGTGATCGCAGTACAAATACATCTGTTTCAACAAGGTCTTAACATTTGTTTTGAACTTAAACAACTTAAACAAACATGCTTAAACCATCATCAAAATCAATGTGCTATTAGCTCTGGAATAATATCGATCAGTGTCCGGTTATAAAAAACATGTCAAACTGTGAGAATCACACAAAGCAGCATTAGATTTAAGAAGTCAGAGCAGCAACCTGTAGGCAACTCTGAAGAAGCTGGAGAAAGCCACAGCTCAGATGGGTAAAACTGTATGGAATCTGGCAAGCCTAATTAAAGACTTGGAAACTGGAAACAGGCTTTTTAATATGGAGCTTTCAGGTCTTAGTTCAAAGCTCTGTGTTTGGTAAAAAAATTAACATTGTTCAACTTACTAAGAACACAATTTTCACAGTGGAGCACGGTAGTGGTAACTTTGCGAGTTAAAACAACTTTTCTAGAACATTGCCCCAGACCAATTTTGCAATCTTTCAGTTAATCTCTATTACACTGGAACAGGTGTATTTATACTATGTAAATTCTATGAACAGGTGTAAATATACTGTATGTACTCCAGGAACAGGTGTATTTTATATTCTATCTATATCAGGAACAGGTATATATAGACGTTATACGAGTTATACCGAGATCATGTAACTTTTATAATATAATAATTCATAATCCATGTTATATTATTAAATGTAATTCTGAACCTATGATGCCTAAATGGAAATAGGTGTACTAGATCAGAATAGCTGTTACAGTAACAGGGTAAATGCTGCATTAAACTGGGACATTTGGGTAATGCATTTGCATAATATATTTATTTCCCTCTCAGCCAGATCAATATTGTGGGTGAGTTTATTTATATCCATGGCATCAATATGCAAATCTAACAAATTTTATACCCAGGCTAATGCCTTTTCCAAATAAAACGTGTAATGAGTTGAGTTCAGTGTATTATAGAGCGTTACTTTTTGAATCTCACAACTCCCTATGTAGCTGCTTTTCACTAGACAATTTAAACATTACCCAAGACCCTCACAATTACAAACCCCTTCCCCCAACTCTCTTACTGACTGTAACACCAGCACACTTCTAACCCACAGGAAATAGTGCAAGCACAGCATTGCCTATATATAAAGGTTGTTGTACTGAGCATGTCTGCCAGGGTTAAAATTTTATGGTGTAGTAAAGCTGAGTCTGAAAACGGAGCCTATGTTATACGAAGTAATCACACACCAATGAAAATAAACACAGCAACATATACTGGGAATCTCAGGGTAAACCTATATATTAAATACCCTCTTTTTGGCATGCCACATGCCAAATGAGATCCCCTACTAATTTCCTAACTTCCGAATTTCATAATAATTAACTTATTTAAAAGCCTGTTTATAAGTAAAGACTGTTTTAAAGGAGTAAAGATGATTTTTTTTTCATAGATGCTTGTGATACAAACCACACATCACCTCACAATTCTAGCTGTTTGTTATTTAATATCAAATTTGTTCAAATGGATGTAACAGATCAGATTAATTGAAATTTTGTAAATAGATAAAAAGACTCTAAATGCCAATGCGCATAAGTGTTCTTGCTGATCATGACATAAATCTATGATGCCAGTCAAAAGTTTTGGAACAGGTAGTCTTAGTTATAAATGCTGTGCATGCTTGCATGTATAATATGTGTATCTAAATTCCACTAGCAGTTTCCTTGTTCACTTTTCTTTTTTTACGTCGGTAAAACATTTATTTGGTCACATAAACGAGTGAGTATAGATTTTACTTACATTTGACTATTATAAACAAAAACAATTAAAATGTAACTTAGGCTCACAAACTTGGGAACTCTGCTAACCTGTTATTTTTATGTATTAATGTAAATCGGAGGTACAGATGTGGCTCTTTATCAGCATATTAGCACTTTCATTTAGCATTAAAGGCATTTATTGTACATACACTAGCCATGAAAGTTTCCCTATATATGTATATATATAAAATGGCCCTTTCTTTGCTCAAATGTCTTCTTTATTTGGATAACTGGAGAATGCCTAACCCTCTCCTATTTTTATTTTACATGAACATTGCATGTTTCAAGTACAATTAAACTGGGCCAAAATTCTTCGATTATTTCATATTATTTCCTACACATTGTTTATTAAGACATTATTTGTCACTGTATTTAAAAAAAAAAATGAAACAAATAAAAACTTAATAAAAAAAAATAGAAATCTGGCTAATTTAGTTTTAATGAAACATGTCTAACGTTTAACAGAACCACTAATTGACAGTTTTATCCAGTGCTTATTTCCACACGTAAACAAACAGAGACGGAGGGGGAAAAAAGAAAAAGAAAATAAATATTATATATATATATATATATATATATATATATATATATATATATATATATATAAAAAGCAAGCCAAAAATGATATCCTTCAGGCCGCTCAAACAGTGAATATGCTGCCAAAAGTGTCAGGAAACATCCTGGTTTGCAGGAAGAAAAAACATGATTATATGTCGCTTATGCCAGTATGTTATGTCACTATATACTTTCATCCCTTATTCTTAGTGCCAGTGTTGACTGACTTTTAAATATATTGAAGCAGTGAAGGCAGTCAGCCATGTATTAGAGTTTGGTGTGGTTTCTTTTTATGAGCTAATTTTTACACATTCTTCGTAAACAATTCTTTCTTTTTTTTTTTTTTCATCTTCTGTTTAAACATGGTATTATGTTAGAAGGTGTATTGTGCAGAAATTCTGTTGACAGTATAATGAAATCAGACAGTGTGTGGAGAATTGGGGCTTCTGTGGCTCCCAGCTGACAGAACTGAGGATAGATGATGTATGACAAACTCCTAATTATCTTCAGAACATTAGTCCCAGGCATTCAATATTATTACATTATACATAAAATCTGGCAGAGATTGCAGACTACACAGCACTGTTTTAGATTTCACTATATAAAATGTTAATAAGCTTGCTTGAAAATTAAACTGCAATAAACCAAATTTAAAATTGTGTGGACATAAATATATATTCAAGGCAATTAAAAAAATTATAAAACACTTACAAGTTCAGGCTATCCATATCTGTATCTCAGCTGAATAAGAATAAGACTCAGACAGGTTAAGATGTCAAACTGTCATGGGATCTTCACATTCAGGAGTCTGTACAGAAGAATTTTTACTCATCTGATGTTACCCATTATTTTCGCTGCCGTGTTTAAACCCATGCACACCTGTTTCATGGCTGACAAAGACACTGTCTCCATTAACCAAACCCCTCTCAAGGTCTGTAATTAGAGCCATCAGATACAGTGCGACAGAGAAAACAGAACAGATGGTAGACGCTTGTTTAGCTAAAATATTTGCATTATAAAATAAATAAAATGTAAATAATAACTGAGCAATTCCTCAATTATTCCTGGTTGTGTAATATGCCTGCTGTGTTGTCATGTTAGATTGACCTTTGTGAATTGTTTTCAATATCATTGAACATCCTACAAGGAAAGGGAGATTATCTGTGAAAAGCTTTCATGTCCCAAAAGACAAAAGTTACTTTTGAACCTGGCCACAACAATTAGAGTAAATGTTTTTGAGTAAATAAGAACTAATATTGGATGTTTCTCACCTCCTCTCCTGGAGGGAAATTCTCATGGCACAAAGGACAGTGGTTACAGCTTCCATTGGCCACTGTATCTAGAAGGGGTAATCAGAAACACACACACACACACACACACACACACACACACACACACACACACACACACACACACACACACACACAAGAAAGGTTTTTCTCAGTCTGAACAAAATCACACAGCATCAAACTTGAATGAAATAAGAAGCTGGTTGTGCCCATGTTTACTACTTATAGATAGATATGTCTGCTGTCAGCAGTGACACATGATATATGATAGCATGGGGAATACTCACGATTACAGGCTGTGCTTTGAGTGTGTTCACTCAGTTTGTTTTTGATGAAGGCCTCAGAACAGTGAGGACACTGGGTAAAATCTGCTTTGTGTTCACACTCAAAGAGCAGGTGCTCTGTTAGGCTCGAAATCTCTACTACCTAACACACACACACACACACACACACACACACACACACACACACACACACACACACACACACACACACACACACACACACACACACACACAATATCATCATAAATACAAGCTTGATTGATGGCATTTCAGATATAACTCTATTTCAAACACACATATCAGTGCAGAAATCAAACCAAAATCATACAAAGTCATTTTTTCAATTCTGATTCAAGAAAACAAAACAGTGTGCAGAGCAAGTATGCAAGCTGTTTTTATAACAACGAGTTAAAGTTCCACTGCCCTGGAATGCTGTTAAAGCAAACAAAGTGACAGTTGACCTCACTAAATTCAGCTGTCAAAGTAAAAACCACGGAAACATGAGGGTGGGAAGAAAAAGAGGTATTCCTCCTGGTCTCTATGACCTCAACTACACTCATCTAAAGGTTTATGATAAGGGGCTCATCGTCCTCGCTCGCTCACTCACTCACTCACTCAAACACACACAAACAGTCAATACAAGGTTGAGCCCTGGATGCAATGTTTTGCATTAACTCTCTTGTCAGCATATTTTTAATGATTAGCTACTTAAGGCATATTAAGACAGGATCCGTTTACATAGGGAGATGAGTTGTTGTAATTATCTGTTATTAATTAAGACCTTTTTTTGTAATTAGTCCTGTCTTCATCTCAACATTCCTCCATGAAATGCCCAGCTATTTGTTACTTTAATTAAAAGGAAATAAAATAATACCTTTCTTTTCACCCAACAAAAAGGTCCAATTATGATTTTTCTAAACTCCAGGCAATGGATTGTTATTCCAGAGTGAAAACACTTCAGTGAAGCTGCATGTAGCCAAGCATGTTTTGTCATTTTGTGTGGACCATTGTAGTTTGTGCATAGTTTCTTTTTGGAGGTGGCCGGTAATTTGACCATGTGTCCCATTACAATATTAATGGGAATCGGCAGTCACTGGATTTCGAAGTGCTATCTATAATATGTGGAAGCATTTTCTTGCTACTCTTCTCGGAACATGTAAAAAATCTATTATCTCTTAAGGAACCTCAAAGGTTTTTTAAAGAACCTACAAAGTATTTTCTTACTGGAAATATAAGGAAATAATGCTCTTTTTTTTTTTTTCTTTGAAAGATAAGGTTTCTAAGTTCGTGATAATACAGTGCACATTTTGAATGTTTGAACAGAACATCGTGCATTTACATTCCATTTACGCTTTACAACACACTACTGTAAACTGAAAATTCCAGTTCTGCTATTTGAAATTCCTGGAATAAGTAAGCAGACAACACAAAACATTCCACCATATTGTTGTGTTACATAATTCAATTTAAATCAGATCATACATACACAACCTGTAATCTACAAGACTCAGTAATACCAAACTTCCAACTAATTATGACAACTGAAGCAATTTCATTGTGTGGGGTCTGACAGTGTTTCACACACTGATATACCTGTCTGCACTGAAGGCATCTACACAGCATTGGGCAGTGTTTCCAGTAATGCAGGTCCAAACCCTCTTCTGTAAAAGACTTATCTTTTTCTCCACAAAATATACAAAGACTGCAAAATAAGAGAGAGATACAAGTAGCATTGCAAAAAAAAAAAAAAACTTCACCTCAAGTTTCTTTCAGCATGATAATAATCATAATGTTTCTAGTGAAATCCAAGACTTCTGGGGAAATAAACAAAGTTTTAACAGGTGCTTACTTGTCTAGGTAGTTTGGTATGGGCTGGCCCCCTTTTTTCTCAGTAGGGATAGAATGTGTTCCCTTTTTAACACCTATACATAAAGATAGACATTAAGACCCTCTTAAATCTGTACACACAAATAAAAACAGGGATGATGAACGACTTTCAACAAATAATACACACCTGGGTTATGTGGCTTCTCAGTTTTTCTCTCTGGCAATTTGGTTTTTTCCTTTCCCTTTTCCTTTGTAAAAAATATGAGCTAATTTCAATACACAACTGATAATATGTGGATATGTTTTAAAATTATGTTTTGTTATACAGACTCGATATGATACATGATAAGATCAAACTGTGACACACAACCGCTAAAATTCTTTATTGCTACGAAAAATTTTGCAATGACATTTTTTTTTGTTATTTATATATTTAGCTACATTTTTAGGTAACCTGAGCTATTAGGATTTACATATAATTAATCTTCACTTCAAGCTGAATAGCATTTCGCTATCAATAACAATTACATGTAAAATGGGTAGGTAGTGTAGTATTTACTAACGAAAGTGTTATCTCTGTCTAACCACATGTCAGCTGCCAAAGATGGGCTGAGTAAGTCAAACCTTCAGGCCATCTTTGTCAGTTGTTCAATTTCCAACTTGGTTATTACTCAACTTAATTGATCAATACATGATTGTAATGATTTGAGAAACGGATTACTTTCTAGCAGCTCAACCAGTCTTTTCGTGGATGGTCACATCAAATTAAGCTACACCGAATGTGATTTCAGTTCATCCCAGGGCACCATGCACACATATTCACACCTAAGGGCAATTAAGAAGTTAATGCACTTATTGACCAGTTTAGAAGAGATGACAAAACTGGAGAACCCAAAGGAAACCCTCACAGAAACTCTATAAATTAACCTGTAGTAACCTGAGCTACAGAACAAACTGGAGACCAAGGAGCTATGAGTTAGCATTGCTATCCACTAGATCACTCCAGGGATGTTTTGTTTACTGGAATTAATATGGAAAAAGTTAAATGATGTGAAAACGTATCATAAAAAAACCCAATAAATGTTTAAATAATGCGTTTCAACAGACTAATTTGAATGTGGAACAGGGGATCATAAACATTAATATGTAATTTTTTTTGCATGGGAATACATACAAAAACTATTGCAATGACAAGGAGTAAGTCGTGTTTTTTCTGTTAAATCAAAAGATCAAACGGTGGATATGAGACGAGTATCACCTTTTATTTCATTATTTCATTTGTTTTTTATATCTACATGTGTTAAAAAACATAAAACAAAGTATCAGACCAAACAAATTGTAGGTTTTTTGCAAGTATACTAAAATATATGTCTTGAAAGCTTATTAAGCTTAGAAATTTCCCCACTGTGGGACGAATAAAGGTTTATCTTATCTTATCTTATTTGGTCGCATTCCTTGCTTGCAATAGTGCATCAATCAACTGCCTGCAAATCATAGACATCGGGAAAATTATTGGTTTCTTCTTTTGTGATGCTTTACCAGGCTTTTTCCACAGCCTCTTTCATGAGTTTCGGTGAGGTTCTCTTGTCAGTCTTCTCTTCAAAGAGTAAAATGCATGCTCAATTAGTTTTCTGGTGATTGACTTGGCCAGTCTAAAACCTCCCATTTCCACCCAGATGTAGTCCTTTGTAGTGCAGGCAGTTTGTTTTGGGTCATTGTCGTGCTGCATAATACATTTCTTCAAACTGACAACCAGCATATTTTTGTAAACATCTGAATTAATTTTGCTGCTGCTATACATCATCAATAAAGATTAGTGAGCACATTTTAAAAGCGTTGTACATTTGAAGCCATGGCAGCACCTGCACTAAGTTTCCAAATTAGCTTGTATGCTTTGCATCATGAACATATCCTTACTTTCTCCACACTTTTGGCCTTTCAATCATATTAAAAGCATTCAATCTTGGTTCCAACACTCTTGTGGCTTATCTCTCTGTTACTTTTTAAATACTACTGCTGATGATTGGTCTGCAGCTTGTCATGTAGCCTCTATACTTTTGCTTTCAAAGCCTTCTTTTAAAAGTGGATTGTAAAACATTCAACCCTTGCCCTGTGGAGGTTATTTGTGATGTTACTGACTGTTATTTTTGTGGTTTTCTCAACAGTTCTCACAAATTTTATGCCACCGGTAATTTAAATTGAATGATTTGGCGTGGGTTGCGTAGCAATGTAATTATTTTGTTTTCCAGGACATCACAAGTTGTATTTTGTATATATATTTTTATGTTTGTGCAATTTTTTTCAGCTTCAGAATGTCTTGCTTTTCTCCTATAAAGAGCTCTCTGATCTTCATGCGAATTATCCTTTCAAACAACAAGGCAAGCAGTCTTTACTTTGAAACTGGAGAATAAAAGGAAAAAGTTTATGTTCAGAACTATATACTGTTTAAAAACTGACTCTGTGATCACAGAACAAACATGTGAAACAAGAAAGACCTGCCAATCACATACCAATCATTTTTTTCACTCAAGTGTCAAATGATAGCTTTCTGGGGGAACTATAAATACTGAGACTTATAGTAGTAAGTAATAAGTATAAAATACAATGACTCCCAAAACAATTTAGGTAACAGTGCTGTTTTCATCATAAACCTTTTGTTGAGATGGAATATGATGCACTAATCTCCATGGACATTTACTTCATGCATGGCTAATGAACCTACACTGATCTCCTTCAGGACAGCCAGTTGCTCCTGCAGGCTTTTGATTTCCTGCTCCTCTTTCTCTCCCTCTTTCTGTATTCTTCCTTTTTGCACCTTAAGAGAGAGTGGAAAAGAAAGACATAGATTATATAATCATGTTTGGAATAGTTGTATTACACTAACTTGATGCAAACCCTCCAGCCTGGCATGATCACCATCACACCCAATAAAGCATTCTAGACAAAGAGTGCAACTTGGTGTACATGTCCAAGTCTCTTTGGAATCCTTACACACTGATTTAAACCTGAGGAGCAAAACTAACATTTTTTCCATTGCTACACATGGTCCATTTGTTATTATATAATAGTGATTTAGCAGTGATTGACAGCAGTTAGGTCCAACTATCTTTTACCTGCGCTTGTGGAAGTTTTCTGTCTATCTTGGAGAAAGAGTCAAAGAGGTGTTTGTAAAGGACGTTTTTGCGAGTGCTAGGATCGTCCGGGGGCAGGTAGGTCATTATAGAATGGCCGTGGAGTTGGTACATCATCTGCACGATACGTACAGCCAGCTCACGCACGGATGCTGCACAATGCTTCAGGGCTCCTGCAAGAAACTAAACCCACACAAACATATCTGATTTATAATAATTTTATACATTTGTAAGCATGGCGCAGAAGTCTTTCTTACATAATTATGTTACAGAGAAAACTTTGTCATTTAAGAATATGCTAATTTTAAAAAAAGTTTTACAACAAACAAATTATCTGCAAACAACCCACCAGCCATCTCCTTATGACATCTGCATGCAAGAAAAGATCATTAAAAGTAAATGGTTGTTTAAACCAAATATTGATTTAATTTGTACTCTTCAAGTCAAAAGAACCACAGAGAGGCTAAAATAAACAGAAGAGCAAGCCAAACCAAATACATATTTGGTGTGATGTCTCTTTGCTAGCAAAAGAGTATCAATGCTTCTAGATACACTTGCACACAGTTTTTGGAGAAACTTGGCAGGTAGGTTGTCCCAAACATCTTGGAGAACTAGACACAGATCTTCTGTGGATGTAGATTGCCTTGAATACTTCTGTCTCTTCATGTAATCCCACACTAAAACAGATTAGATGATGTTGGGATCAGGGGGCCAAATCGTCACCTACAGGACTCCTTTATGCTGAAGATAGGTCTTAATGACATTGACTGTATGTTTGAGGTTTCCTGCTGCAGCAGAAATTTGGGGACCAGTCAGATGTCTCCCCGATGATATTGCATTATGTACAAGATATTAAAGTTGGATCTCACAGCACCACTACTTAATTTGCTGACATATTTTTGTATTTGCAGTAAATTTGTTCAATTTCTGTATAGGCGACAAAACTTTTGTCTTGCCAAAATTTGACCTTTCTGTCTTGATTAATGATAAATCTTTTTTCAGTGAAACTAATTTATTTCAGTGCATTAAACATAATTTGGGAGGGTTTTAGCTTTTCATATGAGCTATTTCTAACACCAATTGATTAATTAAAAGTCAGGTTAATAGCAGGTGTTTCTACAAAATAGATAAGCGACAAGACTTTTGTCAGGGACTGTATGTGACTATATTTCTCAGTTTAAAACATCATTAATCCTGACCAAATCTCCAACTCCATTTGCAGAAATGCAGCCCCAGACATGTCAGAAACCTCCACCATGGTTCACTGTTGCCTACAGACACTTTGGCAAACAACTTGCCTCCTGCTAGAGCCAAATATTTCACATTTTGACTCATCAGTCCAGAGCACCTGCTTCCATTTTTCTACACCGCAGTTCCTATGTTTTCGTGTATAGTCGAGTTGCTTAGACTTGTTTTCATGTCTAAGTATGGCCATGAAGACCATATGTATGGCCATGAAGACCATACGTATGGACCATAAGTATTTGAGCACCTTCGATGACAATTTTAGACCCCTCTATGATTTCTAAGTGGGAGAACTTGCAAAATAGCAGGGTGTTCAAATACTTATTTTCCTCAGTGTACGTATAACTACCTTGTGTCTTGTTGCTGTGCTTTGTCTTACTATGGTGTATGTCCTGTGACCTAAAACTGTCAACCTCATTTTTGCACAACATTGTATGTAACTATAAATAGTTAAACGTATAATGTGTCATTCAATATATTATAAAAATTTTTTGCAGTGGTAAGCAAATTTCTGTGGCAAAATAGGAATAGAATACTTGAGGATGTAATGATATAGAAAAACAATTAACTTCACACAGGTGCCACATCATACCTTCACAATGTTGATTATTTGGCAGCAAAACCCTTATATTTTTTATAATATAAAAATGCCAATGTTGCATTAAAAGAAGCAAATTCATGGGCATTGCTATACTGTGGGATTATTAAAAGATAAAACAATGACGTTGCCTAATAAAACATTGTAAACACTGCATAACTGAATAAGTCATCCATATTTAATCGCATTTTTTTCCCCCCAAAGTACTCACTCAAAATATCCTATTCTCTCTGTTTCGGTTTCCTGTTCCCAGACTCAACTTTCTATTTCGCAATACACAGATGCTATTCATGAGCACCGTATCGCTCTTCCCTTCATTTTAATTACAGGAAACCTAATAGCGTCTCAGCTCAACGCAACAGCTCATCTCCCAGGAAACGGGTGGAAGGAGGGGAGGTATTTATCAGCACTGACCCTTTTGGTAACCCAAAGCCACCCTTTTACCAGCAAGCTCTAGTTAGCAGGGCCAGAGTAAATAATCAATAAATAAATCAACAAATATTTGAGTTGCAGTCAACTGCATGCCACTCATCATCATCGTCACTTTCAGAACCCTTCCTATTTTTTATTATTATTTTATAATACAAAATATGTCTGAGATATGTTAGTCATATCTCAGATAGTTATCATGGGAATTCCTTTATTACATGCACTATGAAAGACTTGACTACTGGAGGAATGAAACACAAACCGGCAACATTTTGTTCAGAACAAAGATAAAACTTACCCCACCTACACATCAGGTCTGGATAACAATCAAGTGTGAAATTTTAACAGCTATACTCTGATACTTTTTTTATCACAACCCAAATTTACCAATCAAACAATCCTGCAGTCCTACAGGTGACTGAAAAATACACACAGAGAACCTCACCTAGAGGACATTAACTGACCGAAAGAGGAGGAAGAATAAAAAAGGAAAAAGAGTAACAGAAAAATGAAAATAGAAAAGAGAACGAGGGCTAAATAGAGAAAACCGTAGAGAAAAATCCCTGAAGAATTTTTTTTTTAGTGTTTGCAGGGTTTAAACAGAAACAAGTTTCTGAAGGATTGCAGCTTAATGTGTCAGAGGCCAGCAGTGACTGCCTTATAACTCAGGGTTACAAGCCTAACATGGGACTTCAGCACCACCCACCGCCCCTCTGTTATACAAAAGCTCTTCTGTTTCAAGCTCATTCCTCTGCAAAGAGTATTTCAGTGATTGATATGAAAGAGAGGATGCTGAAAACATAAGCACCTTAACGATCACCTTTCCTGCCTGCTTTGGACAATATTTTAGGAGATGATACCATATTCTAATCAAAGTTCGACAAACACTGAAAAACATACAGTGGTGTGAGAAAGTGATTTCATATTATTTTGCATGTTTGTCACACTTTAATGTTTCAGATCATCAAACCAATTGAAAAAATTGTAAAAGATAACACAAGTGAACACAACATGCAGTGTTTAAAAGGAGTTATTTTTTTATCATTTAGGGAAAACAAAATCCAAAACTACATGGCCCTGTGTGAAAAATGTTTGCCACCTAAACCTAATAACTGGTTGGGCCGCCCTTAGCAGCAACAACTGCAATCAAGCGTTTCCGACAACTTGCAATGAGTCTGTTACACTGCTGTGGAGGAATTTTGGTCCACTCATCTACGCAGAATTGTTGTAATTTAGCCACATTGGAGGGTTTTTGAGCATAAACCGCCCTTTTAAAGTCATACCACAGCATCTCAATAGGATTCAGGTCAGGACTTTGACTAAGCCACTCCAAAATCTTCATTTTGTTTTTCTTCAGCCATTCAGAGGTGAACTTGCTGGTGTGTTTTGGATCATTGTCCTGCTGCAAAACCCAAGTTCGCTTCAGGGTCACAAACAGGACATTCTCCTTCAGGATTTTTTGGTAAACAGCAGAATTTATGGATCTATTTATCACAGCAAGTCTTCCAGGTCCTGAAGCAGCAAAACAGCCCCAGACCATCACACTACCACCACCATATTTTACTGTTAATATGATGCTCTTTTTCTAAAATGCGGTGATACTTTTACACCAGACGTAATGGGACACAAGCCTTCCAAAAAGTTTAACTTTTGTTTCATCAGTCCACAGAGTATTTTCCCAAAAGTCTTGAGGATCATCAAAATGTTTTCTGGCAAAACTGAGACAAGCCTTTATGTCCTTTTTGCTTAGCAGTGGTTTTCATCTTGGAACTCTGCCATGCAGACCATTTTTGCCCAGTCTCTTTCTTATGGTGGAGTCATGAACACTGACTGACGCAAGTGAGGTCTGCAGTTCTTTAGATGTTGTTGTGGGGTCTTTGTGACCTCTTGGATGAGTCGTCGCTGTGCTTTTGAGGTATTTTTGGTTGGTCGGCCACTCCTGGGAAGGTTCTCCACTGTTCCATGTTTTTGCCATTTGTAAATAATGGCTCTCAATGTGGTTTGCTGGAGTCCCAAAGCTTTAGAAATGGCTTTATAACCTTTTCCAGACTGATAGATCTCAATTACTTTCTTTCTCATTTGTTTCTGAATTTCTTTGGATCTTGGCATGACATCTAGCTTTTAAGGATCTTGGTCTACTTCACTTTGTCAGGCAGGTCCTATTTAAGAGATTTCTTGATTGCGAACAGGTGTGGCAGTAATCAGGCCTGGGTGTGGCTAGAGAAATTGAACTCAGTTGTGATAAACCACAGTTTTAACAGAGGGGCAAACACTTTTTCACACAGGGTCATGTACTACATGTGTTCACTTGTGTTATCTTTTACTAATATTTCAATTGCTTTGATGATCTGATGAGTGTAACAAACATGCAAAAAAAATAAGAACTCAGGAAGGGGGCAAACACTTTCTCACACAACTGTATAAAACAGAGCTCAAAATAGACAATTATACAATTTTGCACAATATATTTCTAAATGACAAATCATAATACAAGATTTACATTTAATGTTTAACAGTAGTTCCTGTTATCACCTACATTATAGCCGGTATAACCAGAAATGCACATGTGGTGAAAAACCATAATGCTATAAGTTTACCTGAATCAATAATTTTGTGTTTTATTTGTCAATTTATTTGTCAATAACACATAAGCTGTTAATTTTTAGCCTTAGATTATGCAAATATTCTTGTGTAATGAGTTACTATAGAAATAAAAAAGTATTAGAAAAAGAGCATTAATATAAATCATTAATTTGAATAGCAACTGAAACTACTGCTGTAGCATACAGAACTGCTGGTATATAAAAAGCATGAAGACCTACTGGCCAATTAGATGTAAGATTTTAACACTGTTGTATTTAACTGTTGTATTTAAATATATCTAAATAAAATACTATATATGTATATAGTATTTTCTTTTAATGAGATGAACTGCTACCTTTTAATGAGGTTTTATAAACTGACATTTAATATGAGCATTTTGGACACACTTAAACCTTGGCAGCTTATAACCCATAGAATGAGATCATCTTTCCAGTCAAAGGCTATGTAAGATTCGTACTCGGTACATGAGTGTGACACAATTCCTTTTTCAAGCCAAACTGAGCTGTAATTCTCCTTGCATATTCGACTTCCAGCTGCAGCGTCCTGGGCAAGGATTCAGTTTGAGCACGAAGCCTCTAGCTGGGCAGATATCAGCAAATGTTGTAAGATTCGATTTTAAAAATTTGTAATAAACTGTTTACTAGCAGCACCTTCCATGGAGCGCTGTATGATGGATACTTTGTGTTATCATTTATATTGATTGCTTGCTATGAGGACACCTTTATTTTTGTATTTTTAAAGTAATCATCTCACTGTAACAGTAAGATATAAAGCTGTTCTTTCAAGTTTTCCTCCACAGGAAGTCTTTAAAATTAAGGAAGCTGTGCTTTGCTGTTTCTTGATAAAAATGATTACGAGCTGTATATTTATGTCCTATTAACTTCAAGAGAGGCTGGCCAGGAAACGTTTATAGCAGTTAGACTGTAAACGATAAACGGGGACTAACTTGTGTGGCAGCCAATCCAGAACATGAAATGCAACTATAAACAGATAAAAATCATGTTCTATAAATGAAATATATAGGTAATTTGCAAAAAAAGAAGAATTAGATTTCCAAATTCGGGGTGGCGACAGCTTTCTGTTAGTTTCACATCATACTTTACTGGATTATTTGCTCATAGCCTGCCTCAGTGCATTTTTTTTCCTTAGTGAGTAAAATGTTAACAGCAGTTTCGGTTAACATTTTTAGGTTTTGTTGAAGGAGCTAACAATTAATGTGAGGTGGAAACTTGACAGTAAAATAATGTGTGTGCAATGTGGGTGCTTAGGATACTTGGTAACATTTCAAAGGAGAATTTTAGGTAAAGTGTGCTAAAAAGTGATGTGGGAATGAAGGACAGTGTTGGAGAGTGAATTAGGACATGGCCAGGGTAAGTGTGAGATCACCTCTTTATTGGTAAAAAAAACCAACAAAATAAAAATAATAATAATATTAATAATATGAGGTGTTTACCAGCATGACGTTGTCAAGGGTGAAACCAGAGTTGCTGGTGCCAAGCTGTTCTAAAAGCTTTTCCAGTAGTTCAAGCCTGCTGAAAGCCAGACGTGCTGGCATGTTGCTCTTTATGGGCTTTACCAGCTCAGTGGGGACGAGCTGCAGAGCACGAACCTCCTTATACAAAGCCATCTCCTGAAGAAGGAAAGTTTTACAAAGGTAGACATGAACATTTTAAAATTCGTAACTCAAATGGTTGATGAAACAGGAGAATGTCTTTAATACACAAAATTCTGTATAGACAAGTCTAATACATCTTATACAAAATGCCCCCCCAAAAAAAGGCAAATCAGTTATTGCATAAACAATGCATTGGATGCTGTTTAATGCTCATTTATTAAACAGCTGTAATTTGATACAGAATTAGAGATCATTACAGAAGATGGCACCAGCACAAATCTGACAAAAGCTCCATTCAATGCTGGATTTGTGTTGGCTGGTTTAATTAGTGAGTTTCTTTGGCAGGCCAGTGAGCAGTATGATCTAAGAGCTGCTCCTACACTGAGACAGTCTGTGAGTCAGACTAGAGACTATTGCCCAACAGACTCTGACCGCCAAGAGCATAAAGGGGAGAGGAAGGGAAGGGAGCAAAAAAGCTTGAGAAAGAAGAATATGGTCTGGTTGGAGTTTTCTTAGACAGATGCTAAATGTACACACTACAGTTAACTAGAATGTAGTAAATAAATTGATATACAGTCCTCTCTGAAAGTATTGGAACAGCAAGGACAACTCCTTTAATTTTCCTATCTGCTGTATATCGAAGGCACAAGTAGAATGCAACATCTTTGGTAAAGTTGTAACGAAAAGACATAGCTTCAAATATAGTGTTATTTGAATTTACATCAGATTAAGACCAAACGTTCTAATGTTTTTAAGGAAATGAAAGTTGTTATCTTATCTAGCATCTCATATATCTTTCGATCTCAAAACCTTAAAAACATTAAATATACCGAAATGGACGGTGTATGCACACAAACATACACATGAAATTTGTTTTACCACTCCTTAAAACATAATCTTCTCATATACTGTATGATTCTATGTCTACGCATCCTGTAGACTCTCCTTTTCAGCTCACCCTAGATATTTCAAATGTTTTTTGTCCAAGGAATGGGAAGATCATGTCAAAATCATGATTCTGAACCTTTTCTTATGAAAATTAGGATATATGTTTTGGATCCCTGTTCCTATAAACAATCCAGCCACAATTCAATTGAAGCATGCTTGGCATAGAAAGTCAACAATTCATTATATCATAACATCTCTTACACTTGCTTACTCTTCCAGGTTTGTTATAGTTCAATTTTCTACCTGATAAATGAAGGTTAATACACATTTGTCTAATTTTAATGAATAACATTGGTGTGCTTCTCTCATCTTAAATTTCTAACCAAGTAAAACTCAAAGTCATGAATCTAAACACTATGAAAAACAAAATATCTCACCCCATATTTTTAACCCAACTTTACTCAGGTTGGGCATTCAGGTTACCTGTGTGCCATTTACCTGAATAAAAGCAACGGCTTGTGTGCGGAGCCTCTCCGTGGACTCGCCGGTCCGAGAGAGAAGACTAGGCCAGGTGTGCTCTACACAGTAACTTATCTCAGATCTTCCCAGCTGGTGAGAGGACACAAACTCCTTTAGAATCATCCTCAGCAGTTTTATTGCGGCCTGAAATACCTGCAAATGACAAAAAACAAATCCACATATTCCAAAAATAAATAGATAAATAAATAAATATAACCTGGTGAATTGTCAAAACTGAATGCAGAACCTTCCTCCTAATTTTCACATGTATAAAGAACTGGTGATAAATGATGTAGCATTAACGCTGATGCACAATGTCTACTACCATTAGTAAAAGCCAATTTCATGTCTGTGTGTTTTGTATGGTAAAGAATTCCAAATGAAATATACATACGAGTCACTCTTGGTCATTGGTAGCGAGCTAAAAGACTAAATGCTTGTGATGAACAAAATCACAGTTTTGTTGCTCAACTTTTAGATATAGTAGAAAATATACTACAAATCAAGACTCAGATACTACAGTTTCAATTGTGTCAGCTTGTGATAAATGTGAACAAACATCATTGACTATTTGTCTATAACAAAACAAACAATATATTATTCTACACATTATTTTTGTAATACACAGAGTTCAGTAGCTACCACAGCACAGAGATGTCATTAACAGCAACTACAGCAGTTGTGCTGTTATTTTACTAAATGGCCTGAGGGAGAGGGCTTTTGGGAACGTCTCCAACACTGGGCCTGCATTGTTCTGCTGCTCAGAGTTGACATTTTTAAGAGTTTATGAATGAACCCCTGAAAAGAGCTGGAGCTGTAGGGGATCACATACCGGAATACCGCCATTGGAGATTAATCAGGCACGTGACAGCTGGATAAAGGGGCAACAAACACGTAAAAGTTGGCTGAAATCTGAGAGAGGGTTTGGGGGGTAGGATTAGAGCCCCACATCAATTCTTGCTCACTGTTAACCCTTTTCACACAAGTGGTATTGATTTTGTGCGTTTTCTTGTTGGGCAATTTAGGTGAATCTCCACCAAATATTAATATGACTGTTTATTTCTTAAAATACATTTCCTAACATATTCAGAATCAGAAGTTTTGACCTTATACAGAACTTTTAGTAACACAGCACCATCACTATTTACAAAGATTCACAAAAAAATCTCTAAATGTTCTAATATAAAGATCATAATTTATTGTTTAGACACTACAGCTAAAGGCAAGTCAAAATCCCAGCCTATAAGGAGATCACAATACGTATCTTCACATTCAGCTATATGGATATGGCTCGTCAATATGCATCTTCACATTCAGCTTTATGAATGTGTCTTATCTTACAAGCCACACAAAACCAACCTCCATGTACCTCTGTGATTGGCTTTCTATCCAAAATGAAATGTCGTGTATTTGTCTTCCTGTGGGTTATGTGCTATTATTATCTTAGAGGAATGTTTTAGCCTTGTAAAAACAGAGTAAAACATGTGTCTATGCAAAGTGGTAGATTAACAATGGATATTTTGTGCAGAACATCTGATACTGTTTCTTCACGTTGCACAACAATCCCCCTGTGACCTTGCCTCATGATCTTGATCAGTGGCTTTTTCTATTGCACCTATCTATGTTCACCTGGAGCTAACAGAGTTGCAGCTTATTTGCAGGTCAACTGATTGACAAACTAAAAACTATAATCTCCTATTGTCTCTTCAACTGGTGTGCTTGGTGTGCTTAATTCTGAGTGGATTTGGAGTCCACTCTGAGCTCTGTGCCTGGTAACTTGAGTTGTTACTGTGCTAGCCCTGCTAGCTCTCACACAATACACATGTAAATAAAGCCTGAAACATCTACCCATTGTGTCTGAATCGGTGCTTTGGGCATGCTGCCAAAAAAGCCCTGGAGAGAAGATCTCATGCACCGACCAAGTACTAGCTATCCACAGAGATCAGTTTGACAGTGGTAAATCCCAGCCTATGCTCAATGTGCCACAGCCATTATGATGTGTCAACACATATGGAGTCTCTCTGGGAGCTCATATACTCATCACAATCATTTAGGAGTTTGCAGAAATTGCTCTTGGTGCAACATGATCAATCATGCTTCTCTCAAAAGCCATATATGGGATTTTCCCCTTATGCCAGAGTCCCCTTAAGATCTTTATAATGATCATGCAAGAAGCCAAAAATGAAATAAAATGTGTAAACAGAAAGTGGCCCAGTGGGTAATGGGCATCATGTCCATTATCTACAGGTGAACTGAGCACCAGCCCCTACCAAGCTGTTCCACAAGTAATGTATCTTTCTTTTCCTCCTGGGTATTGCTTAGCCATTAAAAGACAGTTAATTATATGCTTCAAGACTTAATCATTATGAATTAGTTACTTGGAAACAAGCTGCTCCAGGAAGTAACCTGGTCCCCTGGGCAGCAGCAGCTCGTCAATGTGCACCTTTTTCCAGGTTGGTAATGTTTACTACACATTACTGTCAATGTCATTGTCATGTTCCATACTGTCAATGTTCCAATATTGACAAAACAATGACACTTCTATAATGTCTGAGGGTGAAAACACTGAGTCATAAGCTACAATGAAATTAAACCATGAAAACCTCTGATTTGCTGATGGCTGTTCAGTGTCATAAAGATAACAGATATGTTAGTGATGGACTCACGGATGACACTTTATCAGTAAGTGCTTTCTTGCAAAGGAACACTGCTGCTCTCATCATATTCGTTAATTCAGCTTTAGAGGTTGCTGGTGAAACTTCAGATAGTTTTTTATACACTGCCAGCAAAGAATCTTCCCTATAAGACCAGGTCTTTGAGTATGCTCCAGCCACCTGAGGGGAAAAAAAATGCAAATATAAGGAACTTTCACATCATCACAATATAATCCAGTTCTGGAAAAGCTGGAGTCAGCAGAAACACCCTTTAGAAACTATGAAGTAGAACTGAATTAATTCTGAGCTTATTTATCATAAAATGAAGACACAAATAGTGTTATACTTCAACATCTTCATGCTTTGAGTCATTAGTTTATATGTGGAAAATATGAAAAAAAGATTGCATAGAATGCTCACCAGACTCTCTCCATAGACCTCTATGGGAAGAACAGCTTCTCTTTTGGCTTTCTCTAATAATGACTCTGGTTCTTTTTTGACTTCAGGACTGCATGGGCTACTTATGTCTAGTGGAACATGAATGTGTTCTGCCTGAGGTTGCGACTGATTCTCTGATCTCTTCTTCAAGGCTGGTAGGGGCCTCTCATCATATGGCAAGGAGCTGAACTAAAGCGTACACAAATACACATACAATTATCCAAAATACAATGTGAAAGTCACTCTGAACAGCAATATTATATACACTTTGAATTTCAAATCATATTTGGCAGAAGTTATCTTGTTTTATATATATTATACTTCCTTCCTGGTGAATTCTAAAAACTGGTTGTTCAGAAGGTGTTGATTCATTTCTCGATAAACAGCAGCTCTGCCAGTGCCAAGGCAAATTAAGATTATAATATGTGTTTGTTCATATACACTACAGGTTGAACAGTTCATTTGTAGGAATTTGGAGCCTAAGAAAAAACAGCATTTTTAAAAATAATTTAACACTGGAATATTAATGCCGTAGCTTAATTATGTCAAATTGTTTAAATTCCTAACGTGTCAAAAGCTGGTTGTGACTAATAGAACCAGTAGTCAGGTAATTTGTCCATGTTGTGATGTTACAACACAAGAAAGTGGAGATAGATGTGGCAGACAATAGTTCTGGCTCACTATAACAGATGGAAGAAGTCTCCGTCTCACACACCATGTGTATGGCACAGACAGCATGTAATACAAGACTGAGAAGGGCCACACAAAAGAAAGCCCTGGGACAAAAACATAATTAGCATGTATATTCATAGATGTCCTCCATGTTCCTGAGAAATTTAAGAGACTAGTCCTTTTCAAAGCATAATTTTGGGTGGAAGAATTTGCAGTTGTACTTCATTACTATACCAAAGTGCACTTAAGAATTATTTTTGTGCTATTTTTAATTTTAATTTAATAAAGCTCACCAGTTTACACAAAGGTCATCTGTCATGATACAAAACAACATTAATTCTATATTCATTCAGTTCAAATAATACATAATAAATATTTAGTAATTATATATGATTTTTTTCAGTATTTCTAGGGCATTTTACTTCGGAATTATTTTGTGAGCAAACTAGATATTATTACTCAAAAAGTTAGAATAAATTAACAGCATTTAAATAAAGTTTTCATGCGAAAAATGCCACAAGTTTTTAATAATTAATAAAAGTTGGATTTGACATGAAATCTTGACTTATTCATTGAATCAGTTAAACAATTTAAATACTTTTTATATAACTGTTTTGCTTTTACTTGAGCACATTTTGGCTTAATGCGTTCATTTTTCACAGAGAAAGATACATTATCTATACTTTTATCACTTTCTGTTTCTTTAATCACTCAGTATCACTTTAATCGCTCAATTGTATCTCTATCCCTTCTCTACTGTATGTTCCACACTAAAAGGTGTAAAACAAATAAGTGTTAGAGTAGAAAGATTGGATGGAAGTAATCCATCAAATGAAGTGTGGTGCATGTAAAACATCTGCGGTACAAATATACCTCAATTACTCATCAATGTCTTTTTCTTTCAACCGTTAACACTCAATGGAAATCAATAGAATAAAAGATTGAAGTCTAAGTTAATTAAATGCCTGAAGTAAATGATATATGAGATCACATGACTTCCAAATCCTCAATGGAATGCTAAATCATACAGATTACGTAAAATGAAATAGTCTTTCTTTTATCACACAGCGTGAAGGTATGCGTTAGGTTACAGAGCTAACAGTGTGAGGGAGGTTTGTGGAAAACAAAGACATTTAGATTGAAGATAAAAAATTAAACATAAAATGCAATATACATTATACACAACAGCTATTAACAATTATACAGACAATTGGTCCACACAACTAAAGTGTAATACATTTAAATATTTTTATATGTGAAGTGAATTGAAAATATGATTTAACTTATGATTTAAGAAAATTTGGTTTACTTCACTTTAAGACTTATTGACTATTAAAAAATATATATACCATATTTTTCGGACTATAAGCCGCTACATTTTTCCCACGTTTTGAACCCCATGGCTTAAACAACGAATCGGCTTATTTATGAATTTTTCCTGGGTTTTTCCCGGTTAAAGCTTAAAGCCAAAAAACTGAGCTCCATAACATTAGACCAATGAAATTTCCAAATGGAAACGAAAAAACGCACCTCACCTGTGTTCTGAGCTGCACGTTTTTTTTAAACGCATGAAGATGCCAAAAGATAAACTCCCGAGAGAAATAGTTGTGAAAGGAAGGAGGAAGACAGTGAACAATGACTTTCTTGGTAGGCTACTGTTTAGATACAAGCCGTTGTAACGCGTTGAATCAGGGTCATGGGAGAGCTCGCTAACTCCAGTTACAACAGAAATCATATAAGCACAGACAGGTTTCCAAAACTCGTGCTTTTTTATTTTTCTTGGCAACAGCGTTATGGGTTAGTCAAAGAAACTTAGAAATGAGCATATATAAGGACATATTCCTCGGTGTTGCACACATGCAGTAATACCGAATAAATGCGGCGGCAGGCTTTTCCCAAAATACCGCTCTGCTCTTAATAGAGCCACAACATATTTCAACAGTTACACCGTGTAACAGACACTGTCTTTCGTTAAAGCCTGTGTAAAGTTTATTAGTTTCAGTGTAGACTTATTTATGTTCAAAATTAAAATCCTTGTCAAATTCAGCGGCTTATATACGGGTGCGCTTTATATTACGGTATATATATTTTTTTTGGTAAAGCAGAATAAGCAGCAGAGTGTAAAAAATGAATGTGTACATAGTCTGAGACTCACATCAATCTTTGGAAAGTGAGTTGGTGTGTATGGTGGTGTTGAACTTGTGTGGTCAGTGCTCATTGGTTTTGGTGTAATCTGCTTGTCCTCCACCAAAGACTGTTCCTGGTTCTTCTTCTTTGGTGTTCCAGAGAGAGGCATGGAATGTTGTAGTGGACGAACGTTTGGAGAGGGAATGCTACAGTCGGACAGATTTTCAGTCCTTCTCTGGATCTGTAATGATCAGAGTAAATAAGCTACATTAACTGTTATGTAAAATTCAGTGTATACTTATCAGGTCAAACGTGTTCTATCATGACAAATGCCCAGAGCAAGCACCATGAAGATACATGGGTTGGAAGATCTTGAGTGACCTGTATAAAGCTCTCAACCCTATTGAACACCTTTTTTCTATATTGGAATGCTGACTTTACCCTAGGCCTCCATACCCAGGTCCATATATGGAAAGAGATACTGATGCTTGTATTTTACGCTGTAGTACATCTTACCTGGCCTATATCGAGCAGGTCATGTAGCTCCAGTTGCTGATAGACTCTGAGTCTGTAGGCCTCCATCTGCTCTTTCTTCTGCTTGGCTATGTCATAGTCCTCCCTCTCTATGGCACTGTGTTTCTCCACATCATATCTCCCCAAACACTCTCCTACCTTTCCAGAAAAACAACACACAACCATACATGCATTAATACCTCAGAACATCTGTAAACCAAATAGAATCATGTATTTAAACTTACTAAGTTGATTTATTTTTCAGTTAATGCACAGGTGAAGTTCCAGGCAGTTCAGTTTCATATCAAAGTCAAATAATGAAAAAATTACATTACTATCCAGGAGAGCACAGAGACAAGTGGCTACATGATTAAAGTAAACCATTTTAATTATTTTGAATAATTAGTAAAAATACTGCAAAATATATATAAAACTAAATATTGATACTTCATGAAAGGATATTCAAATTCTCTTATTACTGCAGATAATAAATATGTTTATAAATAACTTGACAAACGAATTTTGAAACTTGTTTACAGCCTTGGAGGTTGTTTATAGCCTTTCACATTACACATCACAAGTGCTCTCTTGTGCTCCGTCTCTGCTATAACTGCATATCAATAGTTTTGACCTGTTTGTAGTTCTCAAATGGCATTTTAAAGGTAGTGACAAAGACTTGAGACAGGCTGTGTGAGAAATGAGTTCTGCACACAATGGCGTTTTACAGACAAAAGCCTGACACATGCCCTAAAGCAATGAATCTGAACAAGGTGGTATAAGTGAAATAACTGACTCTGATCTATTAACATATTAGGAAAATAATGCAAGATGTAATCAAATAAAAAATTAAGAAACAACACTTAAGGGTGTGAATTATTTTTCCAGTAACTCATGAGCATATTATTCTATACAAATACAATATCATCTAAAAGTCTAAGCACACCCACTCATAGAAAGCTCTCTCCCCAAAATGTTCACATTTTATATCAGTAATAAACACAAAGTGTATCAGATTAGAGATGCATTACAGAAATCTGTTTTAGTTGTAAAATAAAGCAATCACACATATGCCAAAAGTGCAATTTAGATTTGTTTTAAAGACAAACATCAAAATGTGTACATGTTCTTTGTCAATCGAGGGGCTCACAGTCAGCAAACAGTCCACCTAATTTAAATGTAGCTAACATATAACATTGGTGTGACATAACACATCCTTAGAAGAATTCTAAGCAGACAAACTTGTTCTGTGATCATGCAGATAACTGACTGTGACAGAGAAGACAAAGGAAGATTGCGGGAAGTATATTTACACTAATTGCATATAAATGATTCTATGCAAATTTCTGATAATTAGACACATTGTTTTTGGAGTAAAATGACTTGTTATATTGCAAATTACATACAATAAACAAACCTATCTAACATCCGCACCTATTTCAAAATTGCTCAACAGAAATTGCACAAAAGAAAGCTGCTTATTAGCAATCTCACCCTGAGGCAAATAAATTGGTAATGCTGTCTTAGTAGGTTCTCATTAGGACAAAGCGGGATATAACAAACACACTATTTGTTGTTTTTTTGCGGTGTATTATATTTCTAAAATACAAAAAGCAATGAAAACATATCAACCGTATTTGCTTTGAAAACATATCAACTGTACATGCTTTGAAAAAACAAACTGAATCTAATAGGCTCCTACGATTATAAGATGCTTGTGAAATGAATTACTGTACTATAATAATTAGGATCAAAATTATTTATTAAGGCTCAAGGAAAAATTACCTTCTGTAGATCTGCTATGGCCTGTTTGAGTTTTTTAGCCAGATGGAATCTTTCTAATCGGACCATTTCTTGTTTCTTATCATCAAGCAGACGAATTATATGGGCAACTTCAGGATCTTGATACATGTCAAATGCCAAGTCATCTAATGGTGAGATAGAGTCATGCTTGTACCTGTAAAAGTAGAGGAAAATCATTAAGAGAATTAACTAGAAGCAGAAGTTTTTATGTATCCACGAAATAAGTGCATGATGTCCAATATAAAAGAAACTGGGAAAATAATACCCTGCATAAGAGCCATCCAGTGCTGAGCTCTGTTGTGTGCTGCTTATGTACTGATCAATCAGCTGATCTCTGCTTGGCTGGAGGAACACAAGGCAAAGAATTATACATTGGTATAAATAATGTTCTTGGAGTCATAAAAAACACAGTTTCAATGACGGGCCTTACATGGTTATTTAAACTAGAGAATATGCAGCAAACAAATCTCACACAGCTGTGCTTGAAGGTTTTTTGCAATTGTCTACAAATTCTTCATAAATATTATGCAAAACATAATTCGATTTTCTGACGAGCCAAAGTGAACTAAATCAAACAAAAATATTTTACTTGGTTAGTTATATGTTGAGAATAATTATCCAATATTTCATATCTCTGAGTGTCAAAGTGTGTGAAACTTTTAGATTAGCATTTCATTTATAGTTAAAATTAAAGTCCATCCTTTTTTAATCAGTAATATGTAAATCAGGTGTCAATGAGTTTAATGTTTTATATAAAGAACATGGATCTTTAGAACTCTGATCCTCACAATGGGTGTTTGTGGAAGTCTATCTATCTAGAGGAGATTTCAATGGATGGATGGATGGATGGATGGATGGATGGATGGAAGGATGGATGGATGGATGAATGGATGGATGAATGGATGGATGGATGCTATGGCATTGAAGAGGAAGTGTGCAGAAGTGGAATGTTATAAGTTAATAAGAGTTTATAAAAGAGAGTAGTTGTTGCTCATCAGGCTGGAAAAGGTTAAAAAACCATCTCTAAAGAGCATATAGTCCATATAAATTCTTAACCATATACAGAAAATATAAAAGAATGTGCAAAATGTTTAAGCCTGCCAGCTTGCTTAAATATACATTTAGTTAGTTTGCATAATTAGACAGGAAAGAAGCATTTAAAGGATTAGTATCTATATAAATAAGTCTCTGGGTTTTCTTTGCTTTTTCTCCCCAATCTTATATTGCAGTGTGATAAGTGTAGCTTTTTTATCTTATAAACCGTAACTCTACTAACAATGCAATGACAAAGCTTTGTCTGTTCACATGCTGATACTGCATATGCTACTGTCCCTGTAGCAAAGTGTTAGATAAAGAGATCAACAGGACAATGAGGAGACTGTTAGCGAGGTGAAAATCGAACAAAAAAATTGGAAACAAGGTTATGGAGAGAAGTAATGAAAGTATCAAGACATACACAAAGAGTACTAATTTACTAATAATAAAACATGGTGAAACAGATTATTTTATGATGATTTTGTCACCCATTTGAACATATCAATGCCTGGCATGTGCATTTATTTCTGTTGATTTTGTTTTCGGAATATAATCCTGAGCACTTTGCACCACCTGGTGGCAATGAGGTGTATTTAATACCCAACAATTAATTTTGAACTTTTCAACTTACAATTGGGCTTTCATCACTGCAGTCCACTGGGTCACCTAATATATTTATAGCCACCAGCGCAACCTGGAATTAAAATGGAAACATCAAAGTTGTCAATTAGCATCCTATTTGACTAGAATTATTCAAACTGGAGTTAAGATTTCCCAAAAGCTCCCCAAAATTTGCTGCAATATATGCCATATATTCAAGGTTTGTTGACACTAAAATCCTAAGTATTACTTTTACACTAAATTTGGATTGCCCTCCACAACCTACCGATCACCCTGGATCATGTTGATGCTTGTATAAAATCACAGTATTGCATTTTACAATAGAAAACAATTATTTTCATCAGACGATCACAAACTTATCGTTAAACATTTTACATCAAGGCTTGAGAAATTTCTTTAAATAATATGAAACTAAAATATAATTTGGAATTTACATTAACACAATTGCAATATTCCTATTTCTTCAAAAAAACTGCTTACAATCACCAGAGATCTCTATAAACCCTGCAGAATGACAGCACAAGTTACCTACTGATATTGTTCACCTGGTTATAGATGTTGTAAGAATTGACATGGTTTCTGTGAAAGGTCAGCTTCAGATATGTCCCCACAGCATCTACATGTACTGATTTCAGTTCTCGTGCTCTAAAACCCGTCTTCTCATTAGTGGACAGTGGCACATACCTGCATAATACAGAGGATCAAGCAGTGCATCAGGGCTTTCATTTTAATTTCACTGATTATATAGCTGACTGCATGGTTATCCGTTCATTTTCTGCAGCCATCTACAGTGTTACAGAAGTAACACAACCCACCCAAGTCTGCGGAACTGTTGAAGGCGCTGGGGAGAATTCGGTTCTCTGTCCCCAATGTGAAATTCCACCTTGGCAGAGATCAGGTACTGATGAGCCAGCAGCTGCAGCTTCCTGATGTGACATCTTTCCACCATCTGTAGTGTGATCTCCTGTGGGAATGAACAGAACCTACACACGGCAAAAAACATAAAACATGAGTAAATGACACTGCCAGAAGAATGATCACGGCTGAAATACTCAATCAGATGTGGATTAAAGCCTAAGAAGTTCTAAACCACAAAAACAGTTATAAAACTATAAATACAATACTATGCACTTTTCTGACCACAAGCTTTATCATGCAATCTGAATGACTTTCCATAATATTTGTGCAACTGTAGAACACTACAAGCTATTCAGAGCAATATATAGACACTGGACTGAATACAGTAAATAGAATCTCAAAAGGCAGTAATGTAGTGTTATATCAGTAAACATTCTCTCTCTCTCTCTCTCTCTGTGTGAAGCAACATCAAAATGGGGAAAAAAGTCTCAAATTAATGGCAGACATTTGGCATTGTAACATCAATGTAAATTGATCTCTTAAATTATCTGATAGAACAATGATTATAAATTACCACTTAGCCAGGAGGTCATTTAAAATTTCTGCCATGCTGAGAATCATAGACTTTTCCACAGTAATATTCACCTTGCAGACCTCCAGCCGTTGACGGTGGGAGCATGAACCATCAGCTCTCTGGCACTGTAATTCTCCTCATGACCAGACCAGCTGATCACAGTGAAGCTTATCTTACGTGGCATCCTGCTCCTGTGAGCTGATAAGAGAAAGGCATATCCAGGTGATGATACAAATATGCTTCTGTGAATCTTAGCCAATAACTCATATTTTTTAAACACTAAAGCAATCTTGCAGAAAAAAAGCGCACGACAACCAATGCTAAAAAAAAAAGGCGTATTTTTTTCCCCCAGAATAATGATACATTTACAATAATCAACATGCACCTCTTAAACAGCAGAGATCAAGTACAGATAAGGAGAGTTTTATTGTTCATGCAGAATGAAAACACTTGAAATATGCGAATTTGATCAAACTAGGATACCGTAGGCATGGTTTGCAACTCATCAGATAAAGTAAATATAAAAAGTCTAAACATGCCCCATAAATTGCAGATTTCCTTTAATAATGAAACCAAGATAAATCATATCAGATCGTTGATTTCTGCAGGTCACAACAATCTCTTGTGTTCTTTACATGTCTGGACTCTGACAGAAACCCTTTCTTACAAAACATTTAAACCCAAAATGTTATTATATGATGAGTCCAATTTTTGGGGGGCCTAAAGACCACCATACTCATGACAAAGCCAGTGCCGGTAACGCCATGCTATGGATCTGCTTCTCTACAGCTTGAGATTGTAACAGATTGTAAAAGTTAGAGAAAATCATGACCTCAAAATGCCAAGCTATTTTTAGCACAAAACCTGCAGGACTCTGTTAGACAGCTGACAATGAAAAAGAAAATCAGCATAAAAATGAAATTTTATAGAAGAAAAATAAACCAGATTTTTGAATGGGTCAGTCATAACTCGGCTCTTAATTCTGTCAAAAAACAAAGAAAAAGGCTGAGCATGAAGATCACTGATAAATCTGTTGCATTTTTTAAATAAAAAATTTAATAAAATTGCAGAATTAAGATGTGCTATGTGAGCATATAGAATTCTTCTTTCGGCTTCTCCCATTAGGGGTCGCCACAGCGGATCATCCGTCTCTATACCCCCATGTGCTCTGCATCTGCCGCTTTCAACCCAACTACCTGCATGTCTTCCCTCACCACATCCATAAACCTCCTCCTTGGTCTTCCTCTTTTCCTCCATCCTGGTGGCTCCATCCTCAGCATTCTTCTACCGATATACCCCATGTCCCTCCTCTGCACATGTCCAAACCATCTCAATCTCGCCTCCCTCACTTTGTCTTCAAAACGTCCTACATGTGCTGTCCCTCTAATAAACTCATTTCTAATCCTGTCCATCTTCATCACTCCCAAAGAAATCCTCAACATCTTCAGCTCTGCTACCTCCAGCTCCACCTCCTGTCTTTTACTTTATGCCACTGTGTATAAACCAGGGGTCACCATCCTTTTTTGAAACTGAGAGCTACTTCTTGGGTACCGATTAATGTGAAGAGCTACCAGTTTGATACACACCTCTGAAATAACAAATTTGCTCAATTTACCTTTAATTATATGTTATTATTAATAATGAATGATATTCATCTATATCTAGTCATCTATATTTTAATATTGTCATTTTCAAATTTACACCAATGCAAGTGTGATAAAAAAAGAATAGCAACAAAAAAAATTGGATGCAGGTCACAATTAGATGGCAAGTGGCGCTATGGTGAGCTATTTTGAAAAAAGGCCCGGGGGCGACTCATGTGGTCCTCGAGGGCACCATGTTGGTGACCCCTGCTCTAAACCATACAACATCGCAGGTCTCACCAAAGTCCTATAAACTTTGCCTTTCACTCTTCCACCAAAAAGCAAGACTTTTAAAGCAAAAAGTATTCACACTTATGCAACCAGATTTTTTCATTTTTCAGGGAGGAAAAATGAAAAAAGAAAAATCTGGTTACAAAAGTGTGAATACCTTTTGCTTTAAAATTACATTGGTTGCTTTAATTACATAAAATGTGAACAATCCGACATGATTTATCTCTACGATGTGTGCAGGATTTTTTAAAAGCTATTAAGTAAAAAGCATTTAGGAGCTTTCACAACAAAACTATAAAGTATAGTTTGGTTATACATTACACATAAAAACCCTACCATGATGTACTGTATTTATATATATTTGCTATTATATGCATGTTAAGATGTTTTTGCATTTGGTAGAGGATCTGAGAAGACCAAGGCTTACTAAAGCTAAAAAGCAAAAGTCTTCACATTAATAAATATCTAGGCAATAAATAGACCAGGTTTTATACTATAATGACAATGTCACTAAATTACAGTTCTTTTAAACATTACAAATAGCAGTGTTCAGGGTCCATCCCTCAGCTCATCCTCAAGCCCTGTGTGTTACATGCACAATAGACACCAGGAGGCTACGGTGGCTTGATTTGTTGGTTAGACATTGTTAGTATTAGCAACGAACTCTAACAAAACGCCACAGCAAACCCGATCCTAGCCTTTAGTCATGTTTAAATGATATTGTTGCATCCTGCTCCATTCACACTGCATCAGTTTACATGTGAGTGTAGATGCATCAAAGCTGCATTTACTGAACACTGCTGAATCAAACACTAATAAGAAACAACAGCAGCAACTAGTGTTAGTGCAAAGCAGCTCTTATCCGACAGGAACCTTACGAAACAACAAATAAAATAGTATATTCCTCAAATAGATCCATACAGACAGAAAATACATTTTATATATTTACCCAAACACAAGGACAACTTGCTTGTCTCAAGTCATCTCCATAACCACTGTTTTGACAACTGCTAAGGTTTCGCGCATGCTCATTCGGTATCTCTTCAACTATGTATTTATTTTGCACAATTTTTATGACATCTTTGAGGTGTTTCGATAATTATTTATAAATTTGACATAACCAGGGTTATATTTCGAGTGTTACAGATTTTCGAGGATTTCGTTTGAAATAAATAATAATTTCCAGAATACACTCTGGCGCCACCGGATGCAGTTTCTTATTGTTTCCGGTGTTGCGTTTGTTTGGCAGCATGGCGTCAGGGAAGTTAGCTGTTTGGCCAGAAATTGAAAAGGCAGAAAAGGAAAACAGGCGAGAGCTGGTTCTTCAAGGCGCAGCAGTCGATGAAAGGATAAAGTCAAGCGGTGGGATTCATCCGAGACTTTATTCACTGAACCTCCTCAATTACCTGGAAATCAGTCAGTGTCCGAGTCTGCATGAGATCCAGGAAAATATTCAAAACTTGTCTCACTTGCAGAGTCTCATCCTGTGCAGAAACAAGATCTCATCGGTGCCCAAAAATATAGGAGAGCTAAAATCGCTGAAAGTCTTGGATCTGTCAGTAAACGAGTTAGAGGCTTTACCGGAGGATATCTGGTCGCTGAGTGAGCTCACCACGCTGAATGTGAGCTGTAACCGCATCTCGGCTCTTCCGGACGGATTAAGCCGCTGCACCAAACTCTCCAGCATCAACGTGGGGAAAAATGTGCTGGTGTGTCTTCCGGAAGACTTGTTCTCATCCAAACTGGAGCTGCTTAACACTGTCATAGCGTCGGAAAACACAATCGAGCAATTAAGCAGTGATATCCACAACCTACCCGCCCTTAAGGTCTGTTTTGACTTGAATCGATAATTCACTATATAGTACTTATTTATTATAAAAAAAAAAATATATATATATATATATATACACACACACACAGTACAGACCAAAAGTTTGGACAAACCTCATTCAAAGAGTTTTCTTTATTTTCATGACTATGAAAATTGTAGATTCACACTGAAGGCATCAAAACTATGAATTAACACGTGTGGAATTATATATGGAATTATATACATAACAAAAAAGTGTGGAACAACTGAAAAATGTCATATTCTAGGTTCTTCAAAGTAGCCACCTTTTGCTTTGATTACTGCTTTGCACACTCTTGGCATTCTCTTGATGAGCTTCAAGAGGTAGTCACCTGAAATGGTCTTCCAACAGTCTTGAAGGAGTTCCCCGAGAGATGCTTGGCACTTGTTGGCCCTTTTGCCTTCACTCTGCGGTCCAGCTCACCCCTAAACCATCTCGATTGGGTTCAGGTCCGGTGACTGTGGAGGCCAGGTCATCTGGCACAGCACCCCATCACTCTCCTTCTTGGTCAAATAACCCTTGATGCCTTCAGTGTGACTCTACAATTTTCATAGTCATGAAAATAAAGAAAACTCTTTGAATGAGAAGGTGTGTCCAAACTTTTGGTCTGTACTGTATGTGTGTGTGTGTGTATATATATATAGTGTGTGTGTGTGTGTGTATATATATAGTATATGTATGTATGTGTGTGTGTATATATGTGTATATATATATATATATATATATATATATATATATATATATATATATATATATATACGTATATAATGTGTGTGTATATGTGTATATGTGTGTGTGTGTTTATTATTATTATTATTATTATTTTTTAGCTTAGTTTTATAATAACATTTATTACACTTTCGCAAATTTTACTGATTCCTTGTCTCAGGTGTTGGACCTTTCCAGCAACAAGCTCAGTGAAATCCCATTTGAGCTGGCTGACTGCCCCAAGCTGAAAGACATAAACTTCAAAGGAAACAAGCTGAAGGACAAGCGGCTGGAGAAGATGGTGAACGGTTGCCAGACTAAGTCGGTGCTGGAATACCTGAGAGTGGGGGGCCGAGGGAAAGGAAAGAGCAAGCAGCTGGATGCAGATGGTGCTGAACAGTGTGACAAGAATCGGAATGCGTCCAAAAAGAAGAATGCTGCTAAACAGAAGGATAAAAAGGAGGAAGATGCAGTGGATGAGTTGCAGAAAATGGTTGTTAAAATCCTTCATGTGTCTGATTCCCCCTCTGCTATAATGGTAAAAGTGTCTCCTCAGGTGAAGGATGTGCGGCCATATATAGTGTGCTGCGTTGTTAAAGGCATGAATCTGAAACCAGGGAATGCACTGAAGAGGTTTTTGGCAGCTCAGGTAAGGAATTATTGCAAAGATGAGACATTTGCCTTGCTGGTATATAGTTAAATGAAGGAAGTGATAATTTTTATATTGATGACTTATTTTTATATTTATGAAAAAAATCTCTCTCAACTGTCTTACACATTCCTTAGACCAAACTTCATGATGACATTTGTGGCAGAAGGACAACAGCTACTATCGCAACTCATGACCTGAGCTCACTCAAAGCTCCCCTGCAGTATGATGCCACACCTCCTGATGTTCTGAGGGTATGAATGGCAATTGCTTTATCATTGCCAAGGCTATATAAAAATGGCATCCATGAAATATACAGTCAGGTGACAAAGACAAAGCTGATAATGAAACATTTCAATTCTGATAACAGTTTCTTCCAAGGTAACTACATCCTCATCTCCAAGGCGGAGTGTCCATTAAATGCTTTCTTGTAAAAATTATGAAATGTAAATTGTGTGCTTGTGGTATAAACAGTCATCATATCTTTGAATAATTTAACACCAATAAGAGATTCTGGATTGTTTAGAATGTGAGAGAGACCTCCATCACCTCAATAATCACAACACTAATTCAAGAACATGGCTTTCAAAGGAGTTGTGTTCATCTCACCATTATGAATCAAGAGACTTGTAGAACCAGTGACATGGCACATGAAAGTGTATATTGTTCATTTGTATCTGCTTTATTACCTTACTAAGATACTTACCATAGATTCTTCTTATAGTTTGCCACAAATTTGTTATGACTAGTATGCTAAGAATGGTCCTACTAACTTTGCATTTTTACCTGAATCTCGCTTCAAGTCAAGACACTTTTATTGTCATTTCAACCTAATATAGCTGACGCAGTACACAGTGAAACAATGTTCCTCCAGAACCCTGATGCTACTTGTGTGAACCAGGCATTACTTCCTGAGCTACAGTCTTTACACGTCAGAATCTAATCACAATCCACTCAGAGCCAGCAGGGAAGGCACATGCATATTTAATGCAGTCTGGTAAAGTCGTTTTTATGACTTGTTCTAATTCACAAGTTAATTGGTGCCCCAGATCATGGCTTTAATAATTAATTACCCTTCTTTAGTTTTTTTTGCATTTGGCATGTACAGTGCATCCAGAAATTATTCACAGCGCTTCACATTGTGTTATGTTACAGCCTTATTCCAAAATGGGTTAAATTTATTATTTTCCTTAAAATTTCACAGACAATACCCCAAACTGACAATGTGGAATGTTTGTTTGAAAGCTTTGCAAATGTTTTTTAAAAAAAATTACTTGCATAAATATTCACAGCTTTTGCTCAATACTTTGTTAAAGCACCTTTGCACATTTATTTATGCATTTATCTTTTTAAATATAATGTTACAAGCTTGTCACACCTATTTTGGGGCAGTTTCTCCCATTTTTCTTTGCAGAACCTCTTAAGCTCCATCAGGTTGGATGGGGAGCATCAGTGCACAAACATTTTCTGATCTCTCCAGAGATGTTCAATCAGGTTCAAGTCTGGGCTCTGGGCCACTCAAGTACAATCACAGAGTTGTCCCGTAGCCACTCCTTTGTTATCTCGGCTGTGTGCTTCGGGTCATTGTCCTGTTGGAAGATGAACCGTCACCTCAGTCTGAGGTCCAGAGCTCTCTGGTGCAGGTTTTCATCAAGGATGTCTCTGTACATTGCTGCATTCATCTTTCCCTCGATTCTGATTAAGTCTTCCATTTCCTGCCACTGAAAAACATCCCCACAGCATGATGCTTCACTGTAGGGATGGTATTGGCCAGGTGATGAGTGGTGCCTGGTTTCTTCCAGACATGATGCTTTAAATTCAGGCCAAAGAGTTTAATCTTTGTTTTTCATGGTCTGTGAGTCCTTCAGGTACCTTTTGGCAAACTTCAGGTGGGCTGTCATCTTTTATTAAGGTGTTGCATCCTTTTGTCACTCTACCATACATGCCTGATTGGTGGAGTGCTACAGAGATGGTGGTTGTTCTGGAAGGTTCTCCTCTCTCCACACAGAACATTGGAGCTCTTAAAATGACAGGTGGACTCCAATCAAGTTAATGAATGATCAGGGTGAACATATTGCAGCTGAGCTCAATTTTGGGTGTAATGGCAAAGGCTGTGTATACTTATGTACATGTGATTTTTATTTAATTTTTTCCTTTTTTATGTTTAATAAATTTAAAAAGATTTCAAGCAAACTTTTTTTAATGTTGTTATTATGGGTATTGTTTGAAGAATTTTGAGGAAAATAATGCATTCTCACATTGGGTATTATTGTAATTATTTTTTTTTTGTTGTTGGTGGGGTTGGTAGATAGTTCCTCTCGGCCGTAAGGAGATGAAGGCTGGTGACCTACTAAGAATGCTCCAGCAAGAGGCAGACGAACAGAGGAAGCAGAAAAGACGGCAGAACGTGTCAGGCCTTCACAAGTGAGTTACTAAACACCCAAAGAGTTTGTGTTTGTTTTTCAATCATCAGATACCAAAATAAACACCTTCTTCTTCTTCTTCGGCTGCTCCCATAAGGGGTCGCCACAGTGGATCATCTGTCTCCATACCCCCCTGTCCTCTACATCTGCCTCTTTTAAACCAACTACCTGCATGTCTTCCCTCACCACATCCATGAACATCCTCTGTGGTGCTCTTCTTCGGCATGAAACCATACTGTTCCTCACAGATGGTCACCTCTTCTCTCAGCCTGGCTTTCACTACTCCATAACTTCATGGTGTGACTGATCAACTTTATTTATCTGTAGTTACTGCAGGTCTGCACATCTCCCTTATTTTTAAAGCTCAGTACCAGCACACTCCTTCTCTATTCCTCAGGCATCCTCTCACCTTCCAAAATCCTGTTGAACAATCTGTATATAAACTCCACTATTATCTCTCCTAAACCTCTCCACACTTCTATGTATTTCATCTGGTCCAACCAACTTCCCACTCTTCGTCCTCTTAATCACTGCTCTCACTTCCTCCTTACTAATCCTTTCCACTTCCTGCTTCACCACCTCCACACCATCCAACCTTCTCTCTCTCTCTCTCTATCCCTCTCTCATTCATCACCAAAATAAACAGGTTAATTCTGCAAAATAAGTCCAAATTAAGGTGTATTTGATACTCTATTGTTTTTTTTATTGTACATGGTTTGTAGAACGTGTTTAAATCAGGTTTATAATTAAAAGAGAAGACATTTTAGTTCAATCGGCAAATTTATAAAATGTATATTTGTACTTGATCATGTGTTATGGGAACTTGAAACAAGATTTGATTGACATCTTAACTTAAAAACTTAATAGATTCAAATGGCATTTAAAACATATAGCACAGCAACTCACTTGGGCAAAGAAGAGTAAAGTTGTTCGAAAAATATTTTTTTTATGTAAGTAATGCGACCATGCACAGTACTGTGCATTTTGGGTGAAAAGCGTTCTATGTGATTAAGAACAAAACTGGATATAAAGCCAAATTTAGAAAAATAAAATGTATTTAAGAGTGTTTCCATTGACCATATCCCATGCATTATATCACAGATATCTTCAGCTGTTGGATGGGAAAGATCTTTTCCCTTGTCTGGTTGATGCTGATGGTCATGTGATTTCATTCCCTCCAATCACAAACAGTGACAGAACAAAGGTATGCTGTAGTACTGCTGTGATATAACTGCTGTGGTATAACAGGGTGTGTGAGTAGACAGCATGGGCAGTAGATGACCTCAGTGTGGTATAAATGATTTATTTCTTAATATCATGCAGTTAATATTAAGATTATCACATTGGCCTTACTTTCTTTTCTTTAAACAAAGCAAGTGATTTTTTTTTTTTTTTTTATTGTATTTTTTTTTTAGAAAATATACTAAAATAAAAAACACTCATGGTTTGGTTTAATCCAAATGAATAATCTGCCACAGCCATGCATTCATGCATTCACTTAGCTTGTTAAATAAGACAGGAATGTAACTGAAATAAGTGAATTTCTCTTCTTTTTTGTTTCCATCTTAATGTGCAGATAAAAAAGACCACACGTGAGCTTTTTCTAGAGGTCACGAGCTCAACGAGTTTACAGACCTGCAAGGATGTCATGGACACGCTCATTATAGTAAGAATCACAGAGTGCATTCACAAGCACTGATGAGTAATGATGGTATATGCTGCACTGCTTAGTACTGTAGTACATATGACATGATACATGCACAATAGACCACACTTTGCTGACATGCAGTAGATAGTAATGCATTTCATTTACAGTCCTTATACACATTATTTTGAGCCCTTAATTTTAAAGTCAGTTCAATGATCTAATAAATAAGAATAATATCCTGAGTCTTTTCTTCGTAGCTGATTTTGTGCATAGACTAATCTGGTATTATTTAGATTCAATCGACCTTTATCGAGAATAGAGAATACATAGCTGAAAGGCTGGAATTTTGACCATACTCAACATTAGAAATGCGATGTTATGTTTTAAAATGGGGGCATTAATATGGAACATACAAGGATGAAAATATAAAATAACCCTAATTTAATTGTGGTCCTCTGTGCACACAGCTCTGAACATTACTTTTAGTTATTTGTGTGTTTACCTTTAATCTTATGAATGTCAGATGTTATTTGGATTATTGTGACCTGTAGGCAGAAGCTGTCTGGTTTACAAGATTTAAAATGTTCTTTGACATTAGAAAAGCTGTTCTGTTTCCCATTACAATGGTAACAACTTTGACTGGGAGCATGCTGTAACCGTAACTGAGGTGAAATCGTTTAGATAATTATACGTGTTTATGTGCAAGTGGAAACAGTGTGCTCGTGTCTGCAGCTGCAACACCTCCCATGCACCTGTACAGGAAGTCATACACAAGTATGTAAACAAAGTGCACTGTGTAGGGCAGGGGTGTCAAACTCAAAGCACACTTTAGGTCGCGGGCTGAACAGGATAAACATTTATTGAACACACAAAAACTAAATGTTTTTTGAACATAAATATGAATAAAACCAGGCAGGAATAATATTCCAGAATAAATAAACTTTAACTTTAAATAACTTAAAATATTTTGCTCTCCATAAAAATATCTCCTGTCAAACACAAGATGTCTGACACCTTCATCATGCAGCTCTTCAGAAACTCTCCCTCAGTAAATAACCGGCTGATGTGACTCTGATTTCTCCTCTGCCACAATAAAACTTGCTTTCACGGCAGCTTCACTTTGTGATTTTGCTCTGGCGAAAAACGTCTGCTGAAATGTCGGATTCTTCTTTAACTCTTCTACTTTCTGTATCTTCTGCTCTGCATCCAGATTTTTCAGCTTCTCCTGATGTTTTGTCTCGTATTGCCATCTTAGATAAAATTTCTTAATTACACCCACATTCGCTCCACAAATAAGACACACAGGTTTACCGGCAGTGTCAGTAAACATATACTCAGAATCCCATCGGTCTTGAAAGGCTCTGTTTTCAGAATCAACTTTTCTCTATGCCATTGTAAGGGGCTAGCTTCGCAATAACTAATTTGTTTAAAAACCTAATAAGCATTTTTAAAATCAACTACTGCAGAGCTACTTTGCACATAGGTTCTGCTTTTCACAATAATACATGCTGCTTCTTAGCATGTAAACCTGATGTCCTTGGTTATCTTATCATTTTCTTTTTACAATTTCCTCTAAGTGAAAAGTGTTTGTGTGAAAGGGAGGAAGTCAGCGATTGGCTTGATAAGTGCCCTGAGATTTCTGCTCTGATAGGAACAGAACTGTTTGTCCTACGTTGTTGCATTAGCTCATTCCTGCTGAATATTTAACAGCCGGCAAAACGTGATCTCCACATTCTCAATAATGAACGTTTCAACATTGACCACCAGCCTAATATTATGTTGGTCCTCCTTTTGCTGCCAAAACAGTCCTGGCCCGTTGAGCATTAACAGGATTTCTTCATCAGTTTAAGCTACAGAAGCTCCTCTGTTGAATCGGACCATACAGGTCAGCCTTCACTCCCGACATGCATCATTGTGCCTCGGCCGCCCATGACCCTGTCGCTGGTTCACCAGAGGTCCTTTCTTGGACCACTTTTGATAGATACTGACCATTGCATTAATAATTATAATTATACGGGACACCATAAGACCTGCAGTTTTGAGGATGCTCTGAACAAGTCATTTAGATACCACAATTTGGCTTTTGTCAAACTCGCTCAAATCCTTACACTTGCCCATTTTTTGCTTCTAACACATCAACATTGAGAACAAAATGTTCACTTGCTGCCTAATATATACAGTACCACTCACTAACAGGTGCCATGATAAGTCATAATGTTATATTGTCAATATTATTATGCTTGTTTCATGTATGAATATTAGAATAATATTTAATTTTTATATACTCTTCCTGCGTAAATAAATACCGCAGGGACTTTTAAATTGAGTTAATGAAGAGACTCTTATGGCATTTGATCGTTCCTAGTTTTTAGGTATAACACATCTAATTCTTTTTACTCTGCTTTCTGTTTGTCTTTAAGAAAATGGCGGAGCTGAATAAGTTTACCTTTGACAATAGAGAGGAGACCTGTTCAGATGACGAGACAGCCTCTCACCCAGCAACAGACGGTTTGGCCTCAGCTGAGTTGAGCGTGGTGCAGGTGAAGGTGGTGGACATGGAGGGCAATCTGAAGGTCTTGTATCCCTCCAAAACTGACCTGAATTCTGATGTCAGCCATCTGACCATCATCCGTTAACCAGCTTCAGCAGTGAAGCCATTAATAACTAGTAACTGTATAATGAAGCCCAAGTGTCAATATATATTCTGTAACTTGTCAGTAACTTTCATACTCAGTTTTCAAACAATAATTTTGGTCAAATGCAAAAGTTTACTGGGTGGAAATAGTTAACAGTTAAATAATAATTAATAATTAAACACTGTTACTATAACAAAAAAATAATTCCAAGATGACATTTTATCTGAAGAAAAAAAACAAAAAAACATTTTTTTTTACGTTTTGCCAAAAGGGCAGCATGGTGGCATTACCAGCCTACAACTTGTCTGATCATTGTCTGATCCGGCACTCATGTTTCTGACTGTAAAGTTTCTGAGCATGCGTATGGGTTTCCTGGTTTTCTCCCACCTCTCAAAAAGAAGTCAGTGGATTGTCTAGGATGTGTAGTATGCATGTGCATGGTGCTCTCAGATGGACTCAACATAATCAACATAAAGTATTTACTGAAAGTGAAGGAAATTGCCATGCACCTGTCTGTCTCCAGACATGATTTAAAGGAGGACACCATACACGGTTAAAACAGATGTTCAGAGGGTCAAATGTGGTTTTATAAACCTGCTCAAGTTATTAGAGTATATCTGTATCAAATTAGGAAAGGAAATCCCAATTTTTTATTTGAATTTGAAATTGAGGATTTGTTAAACCTGAAACTAAATAGCTGCTATAAAGCTTTACTTTTTATTTATAATGTGGATGGCCTTTGCACTTGACTTTATAACATTTTCCCCCAAAAGAATAACAAAAAACCAAGAACATCATTTGTACTTAATTTCCATTGCTTAAAAAATGGCTTATCCTGTTTATCAAAAATAGAATAAAGCCACAGCTATGTGTATGTTTGAAACACTCAATACAGCACATATAATCACTAAATAAATTGACTTGAAATCTATTGCTGGTTTATTACTTTGCTTTTCAAATGCTGTTATGGTTTTTTTTTTTATGCATACATGAAACAGAATCACAGGTCAAGTCAGCTTATAATCAAAGTGCCTATGTCACATTTAAATGTATATGAATAGTCTTCAAACCATTAAATAATGCCTGTTAAGGTTCATTTTACATAAACCCCAAAAAAGCCACCACAAGATCCAAATAAAATTTGGTCACCCTTCTAATTGTCTTTCTTCTCAAGATCAAAATCTTTGTATAAACTGGAGGAAGATCACTGAGGATCTCAGGTTTGTTGGGTGAGGCATGGCTTACTGCAAAAGCACCGGATAATGTTACAGATCAGATGACTGGCGGTGGACTAGATACACAAAGCTGATAGGGCAAGAGATATAAAACGTGAGAAGGGAGCTCCAGACAAGACTTTGGCTCACATCATGCTACGCAACCCATAAAGCATCCTGACTATCTAAAGAAATATATATATATATAATATATAAACCAGCTATGAGGACCATTCAAACAGCTAGCCATCTAATAAGGAAACAAGCTTGGGACAGAAAGACAAGATGGACCTGGAATGGCGCTGAGGAAGATCTAGAAGTCCAGGAAGGTCGTTTTAAGCACCTTGATTCTGCAAAGGAGAGCAGCCACTCTGCATACCAGTTTGCACCCGCAATGCTGAATGGAGCTTCTCAACCGTTGGGGAAACAAAGCAGCAAAGCTCAAGAATTCCTCCTGAAACCTCATCAAGTGGTGTTGCAAAACACACAGTTGGATAAAACTAAAGAAGGGGAAGTGAGTGCACTTATCACAAGCAACTCACTGCCTCCGATATGCGGTTCGAGAGTACTTTCAATACGAGGAGCAAAAAGTTGCGTATCTAGACAGCCTGCTTTAGAAACTGGTAAGAAAGCAGGCGTATCATCTAACGGCGCAAGGAGTGTGAGGACATTAATATGTAGGCAAAAGGAGAGAGCTCAGTTAACCAGCACAGTGGACATGATCTGCAGAAGCCTGGCTCCGTTCGGGGTGACAGAGTTCACTCAGGATGCAAAGAATCCTCCGGTACACAAAGTGGAGAAGAAAAGAGCGTGGATGAAACCTTCAGTTATGACACCTAGCAATTCCAAGAGGCATCTAGGTTTCAATAAAAAGAACCTAATCTCCAATGACAATGGAGTGATACCAGAAAGGATTAAGGATTCGGTGAGCATGTGCGAGACCAAGCTTCACTTGCAGCAACTCTCCGATTCGACCATTGAGACTGAAACTCAGAGTTCACATAGAAGGAGAGGCGAGGAGAGGAACAGAGAGATGGAGGATGAAGAGGAGGTGTATTATACCACTAAGATGATTGCAGAGTGGATCATCGGAGTAAATGCGAGTCTTTTCTCCCCATTCAAGGATGGGTTGAATAGAGCACATCTTAAGGAAGAAGATGTTGACACTATCAAAATTGTCTATGGTCAGAATTAAAGGGAGATTTATAATTAACTTTACAATAACAAATACATCGGATCTCATGCTCAAGATAGGAAAAACTTCCAGTTTTGGTGAACCCGTGCCCACTAAAGCATCTGATTCCTGTTTTTGTTGAGGATAAAGAAAATTGCAGTGGTCTGATACTTTGTAATGCTTTTCTGCTTGTCAAAGAAATCAAGAGTGGTTATTTAAAGTACTGTAGACTTATCAGATTGATCCAGACTGGCGATTTTGCACTGACCTCTTATCAAATGGGCATTTCTTCACAGCAGAACCACTGCTCAGTTTTCCACAGGAGTTCCAGGAGATCAGCAGTATCGAAAATCCACAAACCAGCCCATCAGTCACCAACAGCAGTGACCATTTATGATACTTGAACAGTAACTTGACTCTAAAATGTGAATGGTTTCATCCATTGAGCTGATGCCACATAAATGCATGAATGCGCAGGTCTACAGGTGTTTCTGTAAAGTTGTTGCTGAGTGTGCTATCACATAATACTGTGCTCATAGATGCACTGATTTACTGTGATACGTAAAGAACTGGTCCATGTTAGTTATTTAATTTTTAGTTTTTATGTAAAAAAAATTGTTATTTAACCAGAGTTGTTTGTCTCACAATTATAAATGGAGGACCTGGTTTTAAAACTGAGTAAAGGTGAAATAAATCTATAAAACTCTTCCGCTGTGAGGAAATTGCACTTTTCTCAGTAACATAAAAACTGTAATCTTCATTCTTAATTGCTTCATGAAATAGAGAGCCGGAAAGGAAATGACTGTAATAATAGCAGGGACAATCTTTTTATTACTTAGTTATTTTTAAATGTGCATCAACAGATTAATAACCTAATGTGATGTTTTAATAAATGTGTATCTGTTTTTGTATGTTGGTTTGGTATAATCTGTATGAAATACCTCAGGACATGCTGCTATAGGAACATTTTGCTTTACTGTATAATACAATATTACATGCCTCAGTCATATATTCATTATAACTGCAGGTAATTTCCTGTTTAATTGCTCACTTATCTAACAATGTCAAAGTCCTTCTATTTAGGTATCTTTATTGTTTCTGTATTCTTTTCAGGTATTAAATTAAAGTGAGATCCAAATGATTTCATAAAATGTTTTAATATCATTTAAAATTGATGTAGAGCATAGATTGTACAAATCCCAGTGGTGCACATAAAATCAAACATGATAAAAGGATAAAATTCAGAACACTGGTAAAAACTGGAGCTTCAAGAAGTTAACGTTTAAATTTTTCATACATGGAGAATGAATGAATACAGAAATCACTTCACAGTTCATTCATTTCATCATACGTTGGTCACAACGTTGAAATGTCTTCAACAACATCAGCATTTATGGACGTAGTATCCGGTGACGTAGCCGAGAATGTACATGGAAGCCATGACAGCCAGCGAGCCGGCCACTCTCACAACCACACCCAGCTGCCCCGTGCACAGTTTGTTATAGATCCTAAACCATATGACAAATGATCAGCATAATGGGTCAAACACATCCATTACACAACAGATTACATTGAAGGCTTATAATATTTATGACCTGATCATCTTTCTTTAGAGGTCACAACAATTTTCTAATTAGATGCTGTAATCGATCTGTAATCTGTTGCTTTATTTGCTCTATTTTTTGTTGTTAGGTAAATAATTCCTTAGAAGTGAAATATTGGAACCATATTGGTAAAAACTCAAACATGTCAGTGTTTAGGGATTCTCAAAGGTTATTTGGGTTGAGTGGGGTTACACTGAAGCCAATTGTCAGAGTATACGAATGAATTAAGAAGTGTTAAGACAAAAGTTGTTCAGTCAGACACTGTCTATGTTACATGGATACATGGTACTATGGACTCCATAAATTATCAGGATGATTACTCCATGGAGTCCATAATGGCACATATCCTCTCAAGATATTAAAATTGGGTCAGTTGCACAATATACCTGTGGACAATAATCCAAAACACACATCTAAACATAACCAGAAATGATTAATGACGACAAAATTAATCCGTTGAAGAGTCTGTATTGGGGCATGTCAAATGGCTTGCTCTGTATTTTTCAATCTAATCAAGCTTTACAGTAAACACAGTGCTGCTATGATGCCAAATGCAGGCTGCACATAGTCCTATATTTGTGCTGAGTTTGTGAGAAAATATATTATATTTGTATAAGTTATATAACCCTTTTTTTTTTATCAAGGGTGTCTTTAATTTTATAGCTAATTGTAAAATGTTTGTTCTGTCATTTTGTCATCAATCTAAACCCAACAATGAAGCAATAGATCCAGTCTGTCTGGTCTATGACTTATCTTCCAGAGCTCTGTGGCTAGACTTTACACCATTACTTTTCTCTGTTGAATGTGTGTCTGTCATTGACAAAGGAATTTACATTTAAATTAAACTTATTAGCGGGAAGTATAGCGGAGAATGCAAAAATCCACAAAGAGTGCTTACATAAAAGTCATTTAAAACTCGGGGTCCAAACAAGCAATACAAATTGGAGAAATAATCAACCAGAGATAAGGCAGTAAGGGGGGAAAATGCTATCTTCAGTGTCCTTTGTGGTTAATCTCTAATAGAAAACCACTGTCATAGCGAACAAGTCATATATGTTAAAAGTTACTGGGAGTGTATTTGGAAAGGGTAGAGTAAAATCTTCATAAAACAGCTTAACATGGTGAAATATAATTAAAAAGCTACAAGTGCTTTTCAATCAAAAAGTATTATCGAGGAACATTTAAATGATTATTTATTAAACATCCAAATATTTATCTTGAATTCAGCTTGAATTGTAATTTTATAAATCAATGTCAATCCATAATAGGGTAGAGAAATCAACAAGCTGTTTTTTCAGGATAATGTGATTACAAATGGCACAACTGTGTTAACAACCTAGTAACATTAATGCATTATTTTTTAAATGCTAGCCTATTATTAAAGCTCAAGCTTGTAATGACCTGTTTCCAACTGCAGTGCAGTTACTGGATATGTATCAAATATCTTTGTATAAATAAAAGCTAAGCAAAATATGAAGGAATAAATACTGACCCATTCACACTACTCTGAGAAGCAGCTACATTCATGTTTATGTTGTCTTCATTCCATCGATTGTACTGCACAGTAGCGTCACCGGACTCCATCTCCTACCCAAGAGTGTATAGAGACAACTACAAAGCAAACACAAACATATAATGTCTGTCTATATGACTTTAACCTGACGTGCTTCCTGGTGTGGAGTTGCCTTCAATAATAACAAGGCATTGTGACTAAAGTTAAACACTCTTATTGAGCAAGTCAAGACAGTCCCTCTGTCACTGGCTGAAGTCCAGGACGAACAAATACGCAGCATGTTAGATCATGACTTACCGTATATTTTACACATTTTATATATATATATATAGTTGTTTTTTGTGATTTTCTAACTTTAAATCTTCCAGCAGTAGGCAAGCACTTATTAATTTTTAACTATAGGCGACCTTCAGCTCGAACAAACAATTATAACTCTTTCACAAACCAGACGGTTCTTATTGAAGCATTGATTCAGCAGTTTAAGTTGTAATATGTTAAAACCAACTAGTGCCTTATCAAAGAATGAGTTGTACTTACGGGAGTTTAGTGAACACAGGGCAGAAGGGTTGCTCCTCACTTTCTGCCTTTTATATGCCTTTGCTTAAAAGCAGTAGGTCTGGGAGTTCATGAAGCTGCACCTTTACTCACTGACTGTCGTAAAGCGCACAGAGTCTCTTTGATTTCTGCTGCTTGCTGATAATCAGGCCAAGATTCATGCTGTGTAATGTAAAGAATTTGCTGATGCTGAGCTTTTTTAAAGTGGCACTTGACTTAGCTACTGTGTCTTGGGGCATTTTAATAATACAGTGAGTAGCTACTCAAATTTAAATACAGGATTTTGAAAACAGACATAATCCTGTTCTCCCTCTAGTTTATATTGTAGTCTGTATTTTGTAGCACTGTTGCCAGATTAATAGGAAGTGCTTGGACTTGCACACCGGCTCATTCAGACAATAATTACTCATAAATGCAGCAGCAGTGGAAGAGCTTCTGTTAACATGTAGAACAAACCTCACATGTGTAAACTCAGTGCCTCTGAGTGTGGTTTGATTGCTGGTGCCAGAGAGTCTAGTTTTAGATTTTCAGAAGCTTCTGATCTCATGAAAAGATCATGCACAGCAATTTCAAGAGTTTACAAAGAACAATGAGGGGAAAACATCCAGGGAGCAGCACGTTTGCAGATAGACTTCATGGTGGTAAAGGTCAAAGGAGAATGAACAGACTGTTTTGAGCTGACATGAAAGCTGTGGTAACTTAAATAATCACTCTTTACCTTTATCAGGATAGAAAAGTCTCAGAATGAACATGTCAAATCTTGAGGTGGTCAAGCTTCAAAAGCAGAAGTCAACATCAGATTTCACTCTTGACAGATAAAAACAGAGATCTGAGCCAAAAGTGGCCATTGGTTCTCTAAAATGCGATAGATGAGAATGAAAGCCATGCACTGATTTAGGATTTTTTTGGTTTATATTTATTCAATGGGAATACAATTTTGAATTGGGACATTTCATACTATTATTGATTATTTATTTATTTATTTTTATTTATTTATTTATTATTTTATTTTTACATTGTCCTGTGTGTTTTACCATAATCAAAACCTGGTTAATCACCTTTGAGATCTCAACAGCTATGATATAAAATAAACACTAATTATTTGTACCTAGGCCTCAGTCATTAGTTGCATTCAATAGATCAGTATAAATGAAAGCATTGGTGACTTTATTTATTGATTTATTTATTTTTAATACAATTTGACTCTTTGATGAAATAGGATAAATTATTACTTAGCATTGCTAATGTGCTGTTACTTATATATCCTCCAGGACACTAGGGGGCGCCGGAGCTATTTAATATTTTGGAAGACACGAGTAAATTTGGCGCACATCAATTGTCAACACAAATGTCCATGAGCTAGCAAGTCAGCGGCCGGTGGGAATGTTTTGTGAGGGGTTTTTACTTTCCTTAATGTATTTTTGCACGTTTTCTTTAAATGATAATAAATCTTATTGTAAATCCAAGTGAGCTTTTTCCTACATAAAACTGCCTCTGCGTTTTAAATGATAAGAGACTCGCTAATCAGGACAGGGGCTCTTCAGTAGGGTCGCGTTGTGGAGAATCGGTGATTGTATTTAATATATAAACCCTGTTCTTTAGGAAGCAAAGATTTACTCTGTTAAAACGAAGCACGTTAACTGAAACGCTGCTATGGATTTTAGCTGACAATGATCAACCTTCTGTAACTCAACCCCACTGATCTGATCAGCCATCTCCACTTTCCTAACGTGATTATGGCAACTCTTACAAGACAGGACCTGAACTTCGGTCAAGGTGATAATACCAAGGTGCACATGGTGGTGTTTTCTTAATCTTATACCTTCCCTGCGTTGTCTGATGACACTTCTGTTCCCAGTGGTCGCTGATGTCCTGTGTGAGTTTCTGGAAGTGGCCATTCACCTTATTTTGTATGTCAGAGAAGTGTATCCATCCGGTATTTTCCAAAAGAGGAAGAAATACAATGTACCTGTTCAGGTAAGAGGAGACACTTCGTGATCCTGGGTAATTTCTCTCATTTGTGGTGTATTTATACAGGGCAATAAGTAAAAGACACTAGAGAGATAACTACTTTTTCACCAATGCAGGAAAATCCTCACTAATTCCACACCTGAAAATCTTTTAATAACTGCTGCTGAAATTACAAAGACTGTCCTGTGCTTTTCCAGGACTCTTACTCACAATGTGGTCATACTGAACCTCTATTATTAATGTTGCATTTACAGTGTAAAGTATAAGATTAGTGATTATATAATGCCAGAATCTCAGGCATCTTTTTTTCTGTCTGATTTCAGTAAAGCTTTTATCATATTGGTTTAAGGGGTTTTTCCCTTGCAGCTGTTGTATCTGGTTTTTTTTCATTAAGGGTCTAAATCTATATCTGGAAGAACAAGAAGAACCAAGTATATAATAACAAACCTAATAAATATTATTTAAAACTGTTATATAATACTTTGTGAATTTCCATTTGTGTGTGCAGATGTGGCAAATAGTCAGTGTTAAATGTTTGAACAATTTATTAGAAAACCTGAGTTGATATTAAATCATTGGACTGCCAGCTTTGACATCATAATCTATACAAGGACCAGATTTCATATACGCAAACGAAAGTGTTCTGTGGTGGAAAACTTCGAGCTCTAAATAACCTTTTAAGACCTTTCATGAACACCTACTTATCAAACACCCACTTTAATGAGTCTGGGTTTTATTTTCAGATGTCCTGTCACCCTGAGCTGAATCAGTACATCCAAGACACACTCCAGTGTGTTAAGCCACTTATTGAGAAGGTGAGAAACTACAACAAAAAAAAAATACAAAAAACCTCTAGTTATCTGAACTGTCCAACAAGCAGCTTCTTGTACTATGACTGACAACACACAGATGTAGTTTCCAGATGTTACCACTGAGATTCTTTGTCTCATAAATGTATATACACTCACACACACATACAATAGCTTGTACACCATGAATTACAGATCGTGATGCAGCATAATGTAGTGCTTTCTATTGCAATGTGATTGCAGAATGAGGCAGAGAAAGTGGTGGTGGTCATCATGGATAAAGAGCACCATCCAGTGGAGAGATTCGTGTTTGAGATTTCCCAGCCTCCTTTGCTGTCTATCAGGTAAGGTTCAAGAGCTTGGAAGTGTTAATTATTTTTTGTCAGGTAGACATTTTACTGTATAAAAGAGATGACGAACACAAAGCTGATTTGTATTTCTCGTTGCCTTATATCTATTGCATTTTCTTTTCCCCCCTGCAGTTCTGACACCCTGTTGTCTCATGTGGAGCAGCTGCTGAGAGCTGTGATCCTGAAGATCAGTGTGTGTGATGCTGTTTTAGACAACAACCCTCCAGGTAAGAGGGAATTTCTAAAACATTCAGGAATTTGTAAGTTATGGGTAAACTTAACCAAAAAATTATGCTGGGTCTTTTTTTTACGACAAGCTGGATTAATGCTATCATCGGAAATAGAAGTTGACAACAGTGTAGTTTCTTTTCCTGTCACTTTATGTAATTATTAATTAATTAGTATACAATCAATAATTTGGGTGCTGTGATTTTTAAGAAAAATTATACATAACATTTATAATACTGTATTGTTTTTGTTCAGTATTTTCTGCCTCTACCTTTATTACAGGATGCACATTCACAGTTCTGGTTCACACTAGAGAATCTGCCTCTAGAAACATGGAGAAAGTCCAGGTGATCAAGGTCAGGACAAATTTGCTATTTATATTTATTTTACATTTATTAATAATTTATTATTATTCAATTAAACTCCATTGCCTACCCACACTTAATGCAGATCCACACAATAGTGTGGGTGTGTGTGGGTGTGTGGGTGTGTGTGTGTGTGTGTGTGTGTGTGTGTGTGTGGGTGGGTGTGAGGTAAAGCCACCAGCATTATATTCAACAAGCCACTATGCCTCCTACCGCTTTACATATGATATAAAAATAGAATAAAATTTGACCTGAGGAGTTTACAATAGTATAAAAACTACCTCTCCCTATGTTATTTGTGATCTAAAACATCTTACTTCTGTGTGTGCTCAGGACTTTCCTTGGATTGTAGCAGATGAGCAAGAAGTCATCATGCAGGAGCCCAGACTTATTCCTCTGAAAACGATGACCTCAGACATAGTAAAGGTAATAAAACGTAACTATATGCAGAATAGACACAATTTAAAGAGGCAGTAATCTTGACAGAAGTGTAAAAAACAAATAAAGGTGGTCATTTTAATATATAAATATTTTTACTTTCAACAGATGCAACTTTATGTAGAGGAACGTGCACACAAGGGACAGCAAAACGTACCATGAAAAGTAATACACCTAATAAAAAGTTCTCTCTTTGTTTAATACTAAGCCTTATTTCTGTTTTTCTAACTATAGACCTCTACAGCTCTTTCAACCGATTCTATTTTTGACATTTCCTGTTTCAAAACCACAATCATATCAGGGTACTTACCTTGATACACATTTTAAGCACGTATGTATGGATTAACAGAAATCATTAAATTCTTCATGTCAAGAACTCTTGCCACTTCTCTTTGAGGGGGAAAAAAAAAATTGTGTGTAATTAACTTGAGCTGTTACGTTTGCACTTTGTGTTGGAAGTTAAAATGTATTTAAAATAAAAAAAAAAGGTGTGCGCACCCACGTTTTTAACCAGGTTTGGCCTGAAAGTTCACTTGAAGTGAAATATGTACGTTTTCCAAATGTATTAATAAAATATTTTATACCTCCATGCTATCTGTTATTTTTCATTAACACCCTTGTTGTACACTATTTCAGTAATGTTCTACTTCTTATAATTCAACTTATGTTATTTGTAGGATTCTATCATAAGGTTATCCCTACACACGATATTTAAAACATAAAACAAGCGTTTATAATGCAATTTAGAGTAGGCAATTATCTTGCAAAATGATCAATAAAATTACCGATCTAGATTTGATGGATATGCAGTATGTACAACAGTGTCTTTATTACAAAATCAGATCTTAATGCATGTACATTTACGGCATTTAGCAGGCGCCCTTATACAGAGAGACGTACAAAAGTGCTTTGAGTCTCTATCAATGAATAAATTAACACTGGTTCACTGGGTTACAAACTTAAGATACCATCAGCCTACATCTCTGTTGAGAGAATTTATTATTGTTATAAATATAAACAAACACATAGCAAACCGGGAAAAGTTCTGACGCAGTTGTTCAGACATCTAGGGGAAGTTCATTCCACCAATTAGGTGCCGGAACAGAGAACAGCCTTAAAACTTACCTCTTACCCTGAGAGAAGGTGGTACTATCGAGCAGTGCTAGAGGATCTCAGGCAACATGGTGCAGTGCGAAGACTGATGAGGTCTCTGAGGTAAGAAAGTGCTGGTCTATTTTTTATATTGATTAAATTAAGTAATCAATTAAATTGCCACAAATTAAATTAAAATTAACATTTGTTGGGCCCTATTTGTGTACGTAAGTGTGTGTGTTTTACATTTAATATTTAATTTTCTAAAGATATGATCTACTTAACTGTTCTACTTATTTGATCATACTTTAACAAATGTCTTAATTAATTATTTCTATCCTTCATTTATTCACTCCCTCGATATGCAGAATTGTCCGGATTTTCTGCTTTTAACACTAACGACTCCATAGCGCTGGCATTAGCCTCTAACAAGGAAGTGTCTAGCGGCTAATGCTTCCGCTATGGATTCTTTAGCATTTTATGTAGCCACAGTGACACTGCGCTAACTCACTTACACCTCTGGCATTGTTATGTCTGTTTTTAAGTTTAATAATAAAAGAATGTACTCAAAGTACAAGGCGGGGACTAAACAAACTTGTGGTCTGCCACTTAAAACCTTCCTGAGGGAATTTTAACTATATTCGACACATAAAAAAGGATTGTGCTGAACCGAAAGAAATATGAAAAATTCATTACGAATGCGTGTACCGGTAAACCCTTAAGATATATATTTGAAGAAAAAAAAAATAAAACAAAAATAAATAAATTGTATGTATATATATATATATATATATATATATATATATATATATATATATATATATATATATATATATATATATATATATATATATATATACACACACACACACACACACATACACACATATCAAGCATCACACAAACATCAATCGAAGGGCTGGGACTGAGACAATGGTTCATTCTCTCTTGCTGCCTAAATCAATGGGAGCTCAGGTCAGCTTCCCGCATCTTTGTCCTCATTCTTCTTCCAAGCAACAACAATCCTCTTCCTCGTCTCCTTCCTCTCGTCTCCCTCACGCCACCCACAACTCTTTTCAAGTGCAGGCTAACTTATTTTATTTTCACTTCATATTGTGTACAAATCATTGTTTTTGTTTTAGATACAATAGGGAGAATAATTTGTACATAAAATTCCATGATATTTTGGATTGTATGGATGGATTCTATGGGTTTCATTATTTCCTTTGGGAGAATTCGCTTTGCTTTGCGAGCACTTTTCCAGAATTAATTAAGTTGGTGTGTGTGCTTTTGTACACTAGTTATCATTTGAAAATCAAACTTTTACAAACACTTAAATAGGTTTAAGAGCAATATTATTTACTTTGGATTTAGATGTTCGTAGCATTTTGTTAAATAAAAAAATACGTTTGCATCCATTAACCTGGTCACCTTTTGCAGTGTCACATGAACATTAGCATTTGGTAACAAAGTACCAGAAGAAAGCTAGAATTTGTTTGCTAGATTAGACAAAGCTAGCTGATTAAATTCTAACACACGGTCTTTGTTTTCCTTTCTTTAATTGCATTCTTTTTTGCACATCTCTGTAAAGCTTCAAATGGTGTTACATCTGCAGGTGTTGCATCTGCTACATCCTGTTTCCTGTTTTATATTCCCCACCCCACCAGCAACACAACGCACTGAAAACAAAGAAGTGGTCAAAGAAGTTCCTCTATATGGATTATTAGTAATCATTATATACTTCAAGTGAAAGTGTGAGTAACTTGATCTGTTACATTTGCACTTTATGGGAAGTGAAATGTTGTTTTTATATATTCCACATATGGTTAATTGGGCAGATTATATTTGGGTCACAGAGCCATGGCTCACAAATACTATTACGTTAAAAACTAACATATATATAATTATTTTTTTAAAGAAAAATAGTATACAGTATATTTTTTACTTCATTATCTCTTCATATACAGCAGTTTCTGGTTCCTCTTTTTTGTATGTTTCCTTTTGTCACAGGGGTTGACTTTCAGTGAGCGTTAATATTTCATGCTACATTACTGATCTACGGAGATACTAAGAGGCCAACATTGTACATACATTAAACTTTATAATCAGAGGTGGCAAAAGTACACACATCCTTCACTCAAGTAGAAGTACAGATACTCATGTTTTAAAATACTCTGGTAAAAGTGAAAGTACAGACTACACTTTTTTCTCAAGTTAAAGTAAAGAAGTTTGGGCTCTGACATGTACTTAAGTAAAATGTAGTCATTAATACTACCTGTTTTAGTGTCACGCTAGTAACTCGACCTCACATTATATTATAATAAAAAAATAATAAAATATTTAATGATGATTGATCGCATGATTGTTGTGAGTTAACTCTTCTTTAACCTAATCTAATCATTTTATCTGTTCTAAATGTACTTTACATTAATACTTTTCAAAGTTTTAATACTTTAATCAACATGGGCATGGAGAAATATCCTGCTATCACTTTTCTCCCTGCTTGCAATCTTCTCTTCACTTCTCTCACACACTACGTTGCACTGTTGACCCCAGGTACCTGAACTCCTCCACCTTCTCCACCTCTTCTCCCTGCAACCACACCACTCCACTGTCCTCCCTCTCATTCAGACACATGTACTCTGTCTTACTACTACTGACTTTCATATATTGTAAATAAAATTTACAAAATATGTAAACATAACATGAATGCACGCTGTATTCATCGAGTGTTAATAAAATGCAGTGCTGTTAAAATAAACTTGCATTAAAGCTTTAATTTGGACAGCCCTAATTAATATATTAATACAAAACCAAATTTCAGATTGTGTTACTTAATGAATATATCCAAGTTGAACAACCACCATATAGAACACAAGCAGAGAAAAGATGACAATGATAAACGTCTCTGCTCTCAATCATGATTACATCTCTGATTACATCACTTCCTCTGTCTCATCCACATTAACCCCATCCTTCTTACTGCCTTCTCGTTTGCTCATTGGGAGCTTCATAAATTGGTCGACGTCTGTAGTGTGTGAGAATGAAATGGTACTCCAGTGGTAGATTGAAAAAAGCCATGCAATGACAGGAAATAGATTGATGAGCTGAAAACATAATGAGAAGAAAAATTGTTGACATTTCACAAAATAGATTAAAACTAAAGTAACGAGTCTGTTTTAAAAATGAAAGAAGTAGAAAGTACAGATATTTGTGTAAAAATGTAATGAGTGAAAGTAAAGAGTTGTCTGAAAAATAAATAGAGAGGTGAAGTACAGTACTGATACCAGAATAATCTACTTAAGTACAGTGAAGAAGTATTTGTACTTGGTTATTTCTCACTTCTGGCATAACTACAGTAAACTAGAGCCTGAAACACTTCGTTATTTCCCTCCTCTGGTTATAGTATATTTTTCTTTCTTGTTTTCTTGTGGTCACGACTAAATTTCCTTGCCATAACAAAAGTTAAAAACAAATTAAAAAAGTTGTTATGCATGGCCTCTTAAGTCTCCTGTATTGTGAAATCTGTGCTGTTCCTCTCCTGTGCTGAAACTAATTATCATTTCTCCTTAAATATAAAAAAAAAAATAAAGAGGAATCGTTGCTTCCACATTTTTTTTTGAGGATGTAGCTAGATACTGATGAACGATTCCAAAAAACTTTCACAATTTTACATTTAACACACAGACAACTTCAGGTAAGTTTATCACAATTATTTTTCAATGCTTTAATTTGGAAAAAAAAATCTTAATACACTATATTGCCAAAAGTTTGTGCAAAAGTTTGTTGTGCTCTATGTGGTTCTTTTCCAAACTGTTACTAAATAACTGGAGGCACTTAATTGTATAGGACATCTTTAGATGTGCTATAATAAAATATTGCATTCACTTGAACTTGGAAACCCAAACCTGTTCCAGCATGGCAATGCCCCTGGCACAAAGTGAGCTCTTTGAAGATATAGTTTACATGTTTTGGAGAGGAAGATCTTGAGTGGCCTGCTATAGAGCTCTGATCTCATCCCTACTGAACACCTTTAGGATGAATTGGAACACTGACTGCACTCCCAGGTCTCCTCAGGCTACATCAGTACTTGCCCTTTGTTGTGGCTGTTGAACACAAATATACATAAGCACACTCCAAAATCTAGTGGAACATCTTCCCAGAAGAGTGGAAGGAATTACAAGAGCAAATTGGGACTAAATGAGGAATGCAATGCTTAAAAATCACCTGTCATATTTGTGACCAGGTGACCCAATACTTTTGGCAATATAGTGTATATGCAATCACAGTATACTTAATCCTTAAATAAACACACCACCATGAAACAATTTGGTTAAATCATCAAATTGTCCAGCATGGCCAACATATGGGCCAAATCAAATATGCAGATCACAATACTGAGTTTTATACTGGATCGGTCGAGGCCCGGGTTACCAGCAACCGCCACAGGTATTGTTAGCCAACAGGGTACCGGTGGAAATTGGGCTACTGTTGGCGAAAGGAGAAGAAGGAGAGGAGGAAGCAGTCTACAAAGACAGCAGGGAAAGGAGAAGTGCAGGAGAGTGGAGGTTAGGGTGGGCATTTTAAATGTTGGTACTATGACTGGTAAAGGGAGAGAGGTAGCTGATATGATGGAGAGGAGAAAGGTAGATATGTTGTGTGTTCAGGAGACCAAGTGGAAAGGGAGTAAGGCCAGGAGCATTGGAGGTGGGTTTAAACTGTTCTATCATGGTGTGGATGGAAAGAGAAATGGTATAGGGGTGATCCTGAAGGAAGAGTACAGTAAGAGTGTAGTGGAGGTAAAAAGAGTTTCTGATAGGGTGATGATCGTGAAGATGGAAGTTGAAGGGGTGATGATAAATGTCATCAGTACTTATGCTCCTTAAATGTTGGCTGTGAGATGGAGGAGAAGGAAAAATTCTGGAGTGAGTTGGATGAAGTAGTGGAGAGTGAACCTAGGAATGAATGATTGGTGATTGGGGCAGATGTTTAATAGGCATGCAGGTGAAGGGAACAGAGGTGATGAGGAGGTGATGGGTAGGTATGGCTTTAAGGAGAGGAATGTGGAAGGGCAGATGGTGGTAGATTTTGTTAAGAGGATGGAAATGGCAGTGGTGAATACGACGCATGGAGATGATTAGGAGAGAGGGCAGTGAAGTTTTTAACAAGATTGTTTAACAAGATTTTTGAAGGTGAGAGGATGCCTGAGGAATGGAGAAGGAGTTTGCTGGTACCAATCTTAAAGAATAAGGGAGATGTGCAGACCTGCAGTAACTACAGGGGAATAAAGTGGATCAGTCACACCATGAAGTTATGGGAAAGAGTAGTGGAGACCTGAGAGAAGAGGTGACCATCTGTGAGCAACAGTCTGGTTTTAAGCCGAGGAAGAGCACCACAGACTTTTTTTGCTTTGAGAATGTTGATGGAGAAGTATAGAGAAGGTCAGAAGGATTTGCATTGTGTATTTGTGGATTTAGAGAAAGCGTAGGACAGGGTGTTGAGAGAGGAGTTGTGGTATTGTATGAGGAAGTCAGATGTGTCAGAGAAGTATGTGAGGGTGGTGCTGGACATGTATGAGGACAGTGTGGCAGCAGTGAAGTGTGCAGTAGGAACGACAGACTGGTTCAAGGTGGAGGTGGGGTTGTATCAAAGAGCAGCTCTGAGCCCTTTTCTGTTTGCATTGTTGATGGACAGGTAGTGAGCTGGTGGTGTAGTGGTTAGCATCACAGGCTCCCTGGTTCTAATCCACCCTTTACCATTTCAGATTATATTTTAATATAGTTTTATACTTTATTTTATTTACTTTTACATTACTATACTCTTTTTATTTTTATCTTATTTCATCCATGTTTACAAGTCGGACAGTCAAAAAAGCATTTCACAATATGTCATTCTCTGTATGAATGTGTGTGTGACAAATAAAATTTTAAATTAAATTTGACAGATGAGGTCAGACAATATCTTCAAGAAGATCACTTTGTGCACAGGGGCATTGCCCTGTGCACAAACAGTTATTACAATTACAATTACAATTACAACAGTGTATAAAATAAAACATCAATACCAATCACACAATCTGCGCTTTTCCTTACCTTTAATTAGTTTGTACATTTCACTGAAGAAAGAAAGGCAGCATGGGTTAGTCAGATTGATACATGGTGAGGAAAGGGTTGGTTTCTCTAGCAATGCTCTTACGTATTCCCACTTTCACAGGGAAGATAGAATCAAAACATCCCATCTTCACATCTTCAAATTACTTCACTTTTGGATTGCTTAGTTCACTGCTCTTTACCATGTTCGATGCATTTTTTGAAATGTGGCCTGAGCAGCAATTCTCTTTCTGACACGTTGCCATTCTCAATCCACCGGTGCTTGCAAATCATAAGCATGAGCATGTTACAATCGGTTGCTGTCATATAATCTTTGTGAAGGAGATCTTCATGGAACAGCAAATACAAGCTAGCGTGTCCCTGTTCAACATACCATCATTTAAACCCATCTCTGAACATACTGTGCAGTTTGTGCAAACCGCATGAATCGATGTTCTTTAATGACTTTCCCGCATCATTCTGCACTTGCTTTTGGAGTATTTAGAATACTTTCCAATTTACGTTTAGTCAGTCCATTGAGATTTGGACAAGATTCTTGATTCCGATTTATAAAAGCAAGGTGTTAATTTTCTCAGCAATGTCTTGAGCTGATGAATGGCCCAGAAACTCTACTGATGTATTTAGTCTTCACCTTGGTGCCGTCCCATAGCCTGACATGTGTGTCTAACTGTTTAGACTATAAATAGTGATTCAGGCTTTCATCAAATAACATAACATAGACTCTGCTTCGAAACATCTTAAAAAGTAGAAAGTCCAAAAGTACATTAATATGAGCACTTGCGTTTACCGAATGCAAAGCTATCTTGCTGTCTGGGAACATTGTATGAAACTGCTGGCTTGTGTCTTTACAAGACTTGTAAGTAACACTTTTAGTGTCCACAGTACCGTTGTAGCAGCAGACTGTTGCTTTGCACCTTTATTATGGCTAAATAGCGCTGCCCTTCCCATATTCGAAATGTTGAACTTTTATGGCACAGTGTAACATTATTTAATCAACATTTTGATCCTGGAATTGCGTTAGTTTACTACATAAGTAGCTGCAAATGTGAGTTGCTGTTACCCCACACAGAGAATGTCATATGAGGTGACTGACTGCGTGAATTTAACATAACCAATATTATAAATTTAAATATATTCAAGTATATAGATATTTGTGAAACAAATTTCCATAAATTTTCCAAAACTTTGTGTTTATTTATTTTTCTGAGATTTTTCCAGGCCTGGAAGGTGTTATATTAAAATTCCATTCTTTTCCATGTTTTTCATGACTATTCAAACCCAACATTTAATCGCATGATTGTCATGAGTTAACTCACGATCAATTGCAACCTAATCGCACATTTCTATCTGTTCTAAATGTAACTTAAATGAATACTTTTCAAGTTTTTAATACTCTAATTAACATGTCCATTGACAAATATTGATGCTTTATGCAAAAGTATGTTTACTATTAGTGAAACCAAACTCATTATAGAGCCTTAAGACAAAATTTTTGTAAATGTTTTAAAGTAATGATGGTGTTCTAAATTATGTAAATCATCAGGACACCAAACGGAACTTTTGTATGTTTCTGCACTGAAGGTTTTAATTGCCGGATGTGAGCATCATAGCAGATTTTGGTGCTTGATTTGAGACTTTGCAAGTGTCTTTGGAAGTTGGAAACTTATGATGAGTACTATTTTAAAAACTTTTGGAAACTTTTGGAGTGGAGTTGGGTGGAGTTGAGTGGAGTGGAGTGGAGTGGTGGAGTTTATTTATTTTTTATATCTGAGTAAAGAAAAGACATCTTAAATAAATGTGTGTTGCGTTGAAGGTTTCAATATCGCCTCTTTTTGATATTTATGTATTTATATTTTTAATAAAATTGGTCAAAGCTTGGGAAATCTTTTTGTATCCAAATCCGGCATTCTTCATGATGCTCTCTGCGCTTTAAACGGACCTCTGAGACTATCACAGTGCAGGTGCATTTATACGGAGACTTGATTACACACAGGTGGATTCTATTTATCATCATTAGTCATCTTGGTCAACATTGGATCATTCAGAGATCCTCACTGAACTCCTGGAGAGAGTTTGCTGCACTGAAAGTAAAGGGGCTGAATAATTTTGCACGCCCAATTTTTCAGTTTTTTATTTGTTAAAAAAGTTTGAAATATCCAATACATTTCGTTCCACTTCTTGATTCTTCACAAAGAATTACAGTTTCATATCTTTATGTTTGATGGGGCAAAAGTTTGCAAAGTCCAAGGGGGCCGAATACTTTCTCAAGGCACTGTAGATTACTAGCTTAACTAGACTGATATTTAGTCGATGCGTTCGGATTTTTGGTTTTCTAGGACAAACTTCATTGGGTGAAACAAAGTGTCTTTGGAAGTTGGAAACTTGTGACCAGTACTATTTTAAAAACTTTTGGAAACCTTCGACTTGATAAACCACTGTTTTTAATGGACCCAAGGTGATGACTTTGGGACTGCCTGTTTTTTGATCATAATGCTTTTAAAGTGTGGAGACTTTTTAGGATACAGACTATTTACACTGGATCGACCACAGTGGAGATCACTGTAAAGCCATTGACTAGAGCTGGTGATTATACATTGGAGTATCTTGCACAGAATCATTTCTGAAAACGCTTTTATTTCAATTCTGTGTCCAGAGACAGTCTGCAGAAAGAGACTATTTTTTATACTTTTAAACAGTTGCCAGAAATATTGCTGGGAGAAAAAGTGACAGTACAACAAGGACAAATCTGTAATCCTGCAACAATTCTGAAATAAACATGACTGGAAATATCTATAGAATAAACAGAAAACTTGAACAAAAGAGCAAGAATTTCCATCCACAGTTATCAGGGTAACACAACCACATGTAAATAATCAGGACACCAAACGGAACTTTTGTATGTTTCCACACTGACGGTTTTGATTGCCGGATGTGAGCATCATGGCAGATTTTGGTGCTTGATTTGAGACTTTGCGTATCAGTTTAACAAATGTTTGGTGATAAAAAAATTCTTTTTTTGGTGATTATTTTTTTTATATCTGAGTAAAGAAAGGACATCGTAAATAAATGGGTGTTGCGTTGAAGGTTTCAATATTGCCTCTTTTTGATATTTATGTATTTATATATTTAATAAAATTGGTCAAACAGAAATGCGCGTTAATAAAATTAGTGCCGTTAAAATTAACATTATAATGCGTTTATTTTGTCAGCCCTAGCATGTAGTAATAAAAGGACAATATAAAGAAGCCCAAATTGTATTCTTTCCAAAAATCCCTAAATTATGGTAGGTATGAATAGGTAGGTAATTTTCAGCTAAGTCCAAAAACGGGGTGCCGTGTAACAGGTTAAATATTACTTCTTAAGTCTTTGTCATTGTCTATGGCAAACTATTTTAAACAGCCATTTTATTGCTCAATATAAAAATGTATGTAGTCCCCATAACTTTATTAGTATATTGTCTCCTGACATCTACAGGAAACACGACACTACATCTAACATCTAATGACATTTTCCTTTAGGAAGATTGCATGCATAGACTCACCAATAACACAGATAACTAGATTAACTAGACTGATATTTAGTCAATGCGTTTAGATTTTTTGTTTTCGAGGACAAACTACATTGGGTGAAACAAAGCGTCTTTGGAAGTTGGAAACAGAAACAGAAAACTTGAACAAAAGAGCAAGAATTTCCATCCATAGTTCAATTCAATTCAATTCAATTCATTTTTATTTGTATAGCGCTTTTAACAATGAACATTGTCTCAAAGCAGCTTTACACAGATAATGTGGTGATTAAACATAAATATGTTCTTAAATATGTAGTTATCAGGGTGACTCAACCACAAGTACAACAAAGACCAAAGATCGTCTTACTCTGTCACTCAGACGATCTTGTGGTGATCTTGTGGTGAAAATCGTTTGATTGACAGAGTTAGACGATCTTTGGTCTTTGGTTTTGATCAATAAAAAATTTACTTTGATGCATTTTTTATTGACATTTTGAGGAATAATGGTTTTGTTCAATGTATTATTGCTTGTTTAGGTAATTGTTGATTTTCTGGAAAAATAAATTGGGGGAGGAGCAATCACATAGCTATGTGTTTGGTTTTTGTGTTCTGTACATTCCAGACACATGATGAATTCATTTAAGATACATGTTGATTAATTTGCTTCATTTCTGTTTCTTTAACAGACTTGCCAAAGTCAGGGCAAACATTATTATTCCTGGACCTGACACTTTTTTGGGGGGTTTTAAAATTATTTAGACTCATTATTTAGATTTCCAAAATTAGATTAATACATCATTTTTTTTACTTTCTCTTTTCTTTTGCTGAATCTTGTTTAATTGTAGTATCAGTGGCATAGGTTTCAAATATTGGTTTTATTGACATACTGCAAGATTCAAACACACACCCTGCACTATTTTACTGTAGTTATTTTAGTTTTAAATGTAATGTTTTTTATATATTTATATGCTAAAGTGTCAGATTTCTAACAAATATATTGCATTTTCTTTTTTTTTGTTTTCAGGTGAACTGGAGCACATGATATTTTCTTCCTTGTTCAAAAATTTCTATCTCCATTTGCACATTTGCCATGAAATTATATGACATTTTTGTAATACTAAAGCTTCTGTGCATAAGTCTTTGCAAAGCATGCAAGCCTGCTGAGTATAAAATTGATAAAGAATGCTGTCCGATGTGCGCTGCTGGTACGGTAACACTTATTATTAACTACTTTCTTTTTTAATGGTCACATGTTTTTGTCTGAGGTAAATACAATAATAGTAGTCTTTCCACATAGTGCATGTTTGTGCCTCCAGACATGAAAGCTACTGTGTAGTGTTTAATTATTTTATAAAAATAATTGTTAATGAACTTCAAAGTTGTTAAATACATCTTATTATCACTGAACATGCTGCATGTTCTCTTCTCAGTTTGCTTTACAATCTATTGTAAATTCCCAGTTGTTATAAACGTCGAACATTTAGCCAACGTCTGCCTTTCAGGCCACAATGTACACCTTTTAGTATGATTAGGAGGAACAGAAAGCAAAAACTCATGACATTTGCCAATGATTTGATCTAAATAAAATTGCTTCAGAAACATGCAATTCCTTCTTAAGAACATAATGTTCACTGTACTCCAGCAAAAAATCATTTAAAGTCATACTGTATATATGAGACAACTAAAGAATAAATTTGTTATTGTCCAGGTACCCATGTGTCCAAACACTGTGACAGAGAATTAGGCACAAACTGTATTCCGTGCATTGGATCAACCTACACAAATGTCCCGAATGGCCTAAGTTCATGTTTCACCTGCACTGTTTGTGATGAAGGTGAATACATGCTTATCCCTGTAACTTAATCTACCTCATACAGTATAATATATTTATAAGCTATACAATTAAATATAACATTTAAATGATTTATATTATTTTCTTTTCATAGGTCATGGATTAAAGGTGAAGAAAAAGTGTGAAAGTGTTTCAGATGCAGTCTGTGAGCCTTTGCCACGATATTATTGTATAGACGTTAATAATGGGAGCTGCAGAAAAGCCAGAGAGCACTCTACCTGCCTTCCTGGACAATACATCAACCAGACTGGTTAGCATTTTAACATTATATGTAATCTTGTGATGTTTAAATTCACTTCTGCGTTCAGGCAAATATATTCTGTTCAACAAAATATAATGCGTTCTTTACAGGAACAGCTTCAAAGGATACTGTTTGTAGCGACTGCCCTGCGGAGACATATTCAGATGGTTCTTTTACACACTGTAAACTACATACAATGTAAGTATAACATGATTATCACATTTTTGGTTTTGTAAACTCTAATTTAAAATGTAATGCAAATGATTTCTCTCTTTATAGTTGTGGGTCTTTGTGGCAGAAAACAATCACACAGGGAACACGGTCAAGTGATGCAGTGTGTGGCCATAACCCGCTTTATTTGGGCCTCATCCTTGGGATTTTGTTGCCAGTGTTATTGTTGATTGCTATTTTAAGTGTCTTATTGTGGAACAGAAAAAAAATATCCTGCTGTAGAAATCAGAGTGACAATTCATAATAAATCAATTATCATTTTTAAGAGACACGTGCATGTTCATTTTGTTAATATGCAACAAACTAGGCAATTTAATGATATGTAGATTTACTTAAGGAAATATATACATGCACATAATTTCTTCAGTTCGTGTACAGCACATCAAGAAGGCAAGAAAAGACATACATAAGATCCAGAGAAGGCACACCTGTGAATTTTAAATCCATTCCAGGTATCTACTTTTTGAATATTTGTGTGTAAACATTATTTTTTAATATTTTTCATTATTATTTTTATAATAATTTTTTTATTAAAACCTTAATTCTCTTCCTTTGAGAAATTCAGAAATTTGCATTTGAGCCTCACATTACTCAGTCATGACAGCATTTTTCAGAGGGAAATCCATGAAGGGATCCCAGGCTGTGAAGCATCAATGTATGCCAAAGATACAGCTGGATGATACAGGTTTCATCCATCCAGAAAACGCTTTATCAGGAAAGGGAAAGATGCAATACTATCAACATTCTGCATCTATTACACCCCATTACACTATACCAGTCCTGGAATTATGCTCTTATAGAGGAATATGCGATTAGCTTTATGCCAGATAGAATGGGACCAGTCTTTCAAAATATTTCACTTTTGGTTCACTCCTCCACAGAACGTTTTCTTAAAAGGTTTAATGTCATCAAGGTGTTTCTTTGTCCAATGTCAGATAATACTTTAGTTTCCTCTCAAGTTTGGTTCTGTGTAGTTAAATTTGAACCAATTGTCAACTACATGTAATAATTGATTGGCTGTTTTATTACCTAAGGTGGCAATTAGTTTTTCACACATCACCACTTAGGTTTGAAAGACTGTATTTTGTGTTTACTCAGGTTGTATTTATATTATATTAACTTTTATTTGAAATATAAAACCATTATGTATGGCAAATATGCAAAAAAAAAAATGCAGTTTTAAAATACTTTCCATTAATTGAAGGAAACAGTCCAACCCAATATCAAATGGTTCTGGGTGAAAAAGTAATGTCAATTAAATAGATAGAAAGACACTTTAATATCCCAATGGGAAATTGTAATGTTACAGAAGCCAATTCACAGGTGTACAACAAAGTACAAGCAACAAGGTGTGGAGGGATATTACGGCTGAGTTTAAAATTAATTAATCACAACTTATAAAATTATAGTAAGAACACACAATGATTATAAGGATTGCTGTGAAGTGATTTGCTTTTAAATCAAATAGAGGATTATATAAAGTACCCTGTGGTATGTTAATGCACATACTATTGTAATCACCCACGCGCCCGACAGGGGGAGCAGTTGGAGGCAGTGTGATGTGATGTGAGACACGAGAAGACCAGACGTGTTTACCGAATACAAACGTGTTTCTACGAAATAAAATAATTCCCGTCTAACTGGATAAAATTAACAGTAAGTGACCATCTAGTTTACCAGTAATTCCTTTTGCTTCATATTTATTTATATTATTATTTTATTATACGCTATGTGATCTTTTCAATTTTTATATTTAGAGACTTTTTTTTAGTTTTTACTTGGTTTCACTTTCACCTGCTGTATTTTTAGATGCGTGTGTGTGTGTGTGTGTGTGTGTGTGTGTGTGTGTGTTTGGGCAAAAAAAACGTTAACACGTATTTAGTATTGTTATTCACAGCCAAGACAACTATCTTAAATTTTGTTTTGTTTATTTTTTACTAAGTAATGGAATTAAAATCCTGAGAATTTTCTAATTTCTCCGGACCATCTACAAATTACGTTTTCGTTTTACGTTCACTTTTACATACACAGAAATACTAATTTTACAATCAATATACTTTCAGTCAAAGAAAATTTACTCGTATAATCAGATTATTTTAGTCTCCAGTCACCTTGTCTCCTAATTTAACTTCAATCACATAATTATGGTCTCAAGCATGCATCCTAGTTGTCTGGAATGAAAGCCTTGTCCCCTGTCCTAGGTAGTTAATCTAACAATCAAATTAGTTCTGGACTCCATCACTAGACTTCCAGATCTTAGTTTTTACAATTTAACTATATCTTCGTTCATCTGAACGATTGAAAAAAACTTTAAAGTCAACAGCCTTCAAAAGCTACAAACATTTTTGCTCCAAAACAACCTGTATAAAATTACTAACATTTACTGAAATGATTTTTTTGTGAATAAGAAAATATCTGTTAATTCTAATCTAAACAATATTGCTTCAAAAACTTTTTATACAGGGAGGGCCATGGAAAAGTATCCTGCCTCCAATACCTACTTTTCCGTGGCCCACCCTGAGTTACATTGTATAGAAGCTAGCACACATCTCACATTGCTTAAATTCACTTTTTCTCAAATTGCAAAAACATTCAATAGCTTCTGAATGGTTAAATGTATTCTTCTAATATTCTTCTAACAATTTGTGCAGTATTGTGCAAAATCTTGGAATTATATTCTCTCGCATATAATGCACCTCTTACTTTGGAGAGTAACTGCTGCGTAATCGTAAAATAACATTTTAAATGTCAAAAATATTTCAAAAGCTATCAAAATGTTATTCATAACCAAGTTTATCGTGTTTTTTTCTGTTTTTCGCGGGCGGTTTTGGAACGTAACCAATGCAATGAACGGGGGATTACTGCACATTTTTAAACACATTATCTATGCTTTTATTTTACTTTGTTTTGAAGTTCACCTGTTAGTTATTTACCTGTAAGTTATTTTAAAAATACTTAATCCTACAGTCTCTGTTTTTGTTTATTCTGCTTTTTTGTCTGGCTATGGAACTGTTTTTTTTTTTATTTTAGTTGTATTGGAATTAGTTTATTGCTCTGTTTAGTTGTATATAGACTATTTTTTTAACAAACATGAAAAAAGAATTGTGATAAGATGGTAGATCCTGGTGCAGCCTGAAATTTTGTTACTTGATCGTGTTGTATTGCTGTTTTACTAAGCAACGATTAGTATCTTTGTAGTATCAGTTAGTATCTTTAGAATTAAGTGTATTAAGTTATGCTTTATGTCTGATTTTGATTTTATTGCAGGTTTAATGGTTTAATTTTTCTAGTAATTTATAACATTTTTTTTTTTTAATAATCCCAGATAGCAACTCCAACATGAAGCTTGCATTTTGTAGGATTGGGGCTGTATACCAAACTGCATTCTACATACTTTGCAATAATTTTAGACTAAACATAAACTTTTGCAGTAAATGTGTTTCCTGAGTGCCACGTAAGATCATTATGCACATAAATGCATTAAAGGATTATCATTTTTTATGAAGAGTTTTTTTATTTTTATTTTATTTTTATCTATTTTTCAGGTTTACACTAGCATTCAATGTTTATGAATTTCATCAATGCTGGACATGTGATGCCTACCAAACGACTATACAACCTCTATGTCATATGCTTGACATTGCTAAATCTAATTTTGGTTATTCACTGCAAAGCATGTAACAATACCGAGTATGAAGTTGGTGGAGAATGCTGTTCAATGTGCAATTCTGGTATGCAACTTTTTATTAATTATTTATTAATTATTGAAACTTCTTTTTTTAATAAACATTTTTTTTGTCTAAAATGTAACTGCATATAAAATAAATGTACTTTAGTAAATTAAGTAAAAGGAAATATACCTAATTGACAACCCAATTTCAGTTTGCTTTACATTTTGTGCCACACATGAAAACATTGGGTGTAGCTTTGGATTTCATTAAGTTAAGTAAAAGAGTTTTTTTTTTTTTTTGTCTTAAAGTGATAATAATAATAATAATAATAATAATAATAATAATAATAATAATAATAATAATAATAATAATAATAAAAGCCTTTATTTAGTGCTTTCTTTCTCTTAAAAAGCAATTATCTAAGCAGCTCCAATGTTGGAGTTTTTAGAAGAAGGAAAAAAAATGAGCTGATTGTATGACTTGACTGTATACACAGTACTCTCTGGCCATCAAGGAGTAAAAAGTGACTCTCTTTAAATAGGGACATTATATACTAAATGTTTGCTTTTATGACATACCACCAACGTGTGACGTGACTGATAGGCATGAAAAATGGCTCTTTTGATTTACATTCTATTTTATATTGAATATAATATTTTTATATATAAATTCAGTTACTTCATCATTCATGTCTTTGTTCAGCACTGTACTTTAACACATACTGTAAATATAGTGACTACAGTCATTGGGCTAATGTATATGAGACAAGCTTGGGAATAAACTGTTATTGTCCAGGTCACCATGTGTCCAAACACTGCCACGGTAATTCAGAGACAGTTTGTAATCCGTGTCCTAACTCAACTTACACTGATGTCCCGAATGGCTTGATGGCATGTCTGATCTGCACTGTATGTGATGAAGGTGAAGACATGCTAATTACTTATTCCTATATCTTAACACACACACACTCGTGCGTACACGCACGCACACACACACACGAACACACACACGCACACACACACACACACACACACACACACACACACACACACACACACACACACACGTATGGAATAACTCATATAATACCTAAATGATAATATAGAACATCTTTATGTAATGTGTACTATTTTCTATTTACAGGTCATGGATTAATGGTTAAGAGTAACTGTATAAGTGTTTCAGATGCAGTCTGTGAGCCTTTGCCACAACATTATTGTTTAGAAAATCATGGTAAGGGCTGCAGAAATGCCAGAGAGCACTCCACCTGCCTTCCTGGACAATACATCAAACAGACTGGTTAGCATTTTAATGTTATCTATACTTTTACCCTGGTGAAATGTAATTCAAATTCCTGTGCATGCAGTCAAGGAATCTTAAGATTTCTTTTTCACAGGAACAGCTTTAGAGGATACTGTATGTAAAGACTGCTCTGATGAGACATACTCTGATGGTTCTTTAATGCAGTGTAAACCACATAAAAAGTGAGTATAACATGTTTATCACATTTTCTGTTTTGTGAACATTTCTAAATGCAGTGTAAATTATTTTTCTCTTTTATAGTTGTGAGTCTTTGGGGCAGATGACAGTCACACAGGGAACACGGTCAAGTGATGCAATGTGCGGCCAAGAATCGTCTCATTTGGGCCTCATTGTTGGGATTTTGTTGTCAGCGTTATTGGTGATTGTCATTGCAATTGTCATTTTGTTGAAGAAAAAGAAAAAGTTTACCATATAGAAATAATTTTGAAGGAGAAGAAACATTTTATATACATTATATTTGTTTATTGTATTTCTACATTTCATGTGTGGTGTCAGGTTTGCATCTGTACACCACCAATATAAACTTTAAATGAAGGAAAATAAAATATAGAGTTTAACATATTATTAAAGATTATAACAAAAATGTTGCATTAAAACTTTTGGGAATTACATACTCAAAAGTTATTGAATGATTATTACAGTTTATTATCCGATTGTGGTTTCCTCATTGTTTTATGACCAATTAATGCAATCATATATCTGGTGTTCATTCCAAGTGTAAGCTGTTTAGAGAAGACAATACATGAATGTACAGTGTGTGTGTATATATATACACACACACACACTATATACTTTTACATTTGCAATTTTGATTGTACACAAGAAGCTCTTTTTTCACTATGTGTTTTAATAAAACTGTTTGTTTGTGTGAGCTGAAGTTATATCAGAATAAAAGTTCACTTATACCATAAAGAGATATAATGTTGGACTTTGCACACAATTGAAAGTGTGTGGACAGCTTTGTTTGTAAGATGATATTGTTCCGAATATATTCTAAACATTTCACTGCTTAATGTGCATATTTATATTTGTCACATCTGTGGTTCTGAACGATCACGTCGTGTTTACAAAAAAGGTTGTTGCTTATTGATAAGTTAGCATATTTTAAAATAAATGAAATTGTGTGTGTGTGATTCTCATTTCATTTTAAAGTAGCTAACTCATTTACGTTTATGGCATTTGGCAGATGCTCTTATCCAGAGTGACTTTCAACTGAGCAGGGGAGGGTTATGGGCCTTGGTGGTGGTGGGATTTGAACTTGTGACCTCCCGATCCAAAGTCTAGTGCCATAAATACTGAGCCACCTCCCACAATAAGCAAAATAAATAAAATAATATGTATTTATAAATATGTCGTAATAAGTATATTTAAGTATATATATATATATAGGGTTAACTGAAATAAAAATTTTAACCATAGGGTACTGTTAATTTAATACAGTAGATTACTGAAAAGAAATAAGAAGCTCAAATGGTTCAATTAAATTGTTAAGGTTCAAATTAAATTCTATGAAGTCAATGGAAATTCCTTTTCTTAGTTTAGTCTTAGATTACTTTCTTTAACAAGGGGTTTCTTGGCTGCAAAACCTTTGAAAATCCTTTGTATTAATGGCTCCATAGTGAACTGTATTGTGAGCATTTTATTTTTCTTGTTGGCCATATCTCAGTCATAACAGTATATATGTAAATAGTTATATTTACTATTTTACAAGGTTATTTTAACATTATAGCTTGCTAACTGAATATTTAACAAGCTAATATGACAGATACACCGTGATGGTTGTCAAAAAAAAGACTACAGGTAATCGTCGACTTACAATCGCTAGCTGCGGCATACGTTATTTTTTTTACCAGCTTCCGGCATAATTTCACAGTACTGTACATATAGCCTACTCTACTTATGACCAAATCGTGTTACGAGTGTCATACGCCGCGGCTACGCTGACAGTGCGTACCAGATTCCGGCATCATTTCACAGTACTGTACATATAGCCTACTCTACTTACGACCAAATGTGTTACGACCAATTTGTCGGCCCCAATTGTGGTCGTAAGTCAACAACTACCTGTACTGTTCTCTGATGGCTCATCTCCCCTGACACAGTGTTTGTTTTCTTGCTCATTACCAGGGGGGCTAGTTTATTGGAAGATGCCTGCAGAAATGAGTGATTGAAGAGATTGTAATCCCTTTGCTTTTTAGTGAGTCTCTTCCAATGGCACACTTAATAAAGCAGCTCTTTGGCTTTCGGGCGACTGTGAATAATTATCTCTTAAAATACACATGCATTAATAAACAAACAGTAGTACAGTCAGTACTTCATGCTGCCTGTTTACCTGTTCCAACTGTTTACCTTAATTACTAGACTGGGTCTAAATAGTTATTCTATGCCAAACAACTCGGATATTTGTAAAAATTTACCAGTTTCACTCTATGAGAATAAGATATTAGACAAAGTTGTTGAAACGGCAATTCTCAACTGGGACAGGCTCAATAATTTGACCCACCAAATGACTTACAATTTTATGGTTTAAACTTACATTCTCTGGACTATAATAAAAGGTTGAGGAATATTATTGTCAAAACAGAGTAAGCAAGGCCACAGAAGTCAGGAACCTTTAGCATTGAACTGAGCACCTGTCACACCCACTCTTCACCCTTCTGTCACCTTGAAAAAGGTACCAAAACATTTGAGCTCTCACCTCCAGACTGTATGACAGTGTCTTTCTGCAAGCCATTCCACTACTTAATACAAAGGGATTAAACTGGATCACACAGTGACAAATTAACAAACTCTTTAACTGTTAAAGTTGCTATTTTGCACAGTTTGTTACTAAAACAATGCAGCATTTACATGCACAGTATTTATTATCATATGGACTGTTCATTTGCTTGAACACAAATCTTCTGTACTGAAAGGCACTGCAGTGTTACTGTGTCTACCATCTCACTGTCTTATATATCACACACATTATTTAGTGTTCTAGTTAGTTTTGTGTAGTTCTTTTTTTTGTGGTATTATTTGTTAATTTACAGTATGTGGTCTTATGTAGCACCTTTGGTCTTAGAGAAAGGTTCTTTCACTGTGTACTACAGTATTCTGTATATGGTTGGAATGACAATAAAAGCCTACTTGGCTTGACTTAACCATGAGTAATTCTGTAGAAGTACATTATCATTATTAGGACGATGAAGTTGCTAGGAAATTTGTTACTTGATCTCTGTTTCAGTTATGATTGCCAAAAAAAATATTCATTTATGGAGACTCCACCTTGCCACTTACAGGATAAAAAAAACCAGCTCTACTGTAACATCATGCTGCCTGATAAGACAGCACTCCTTCAGAAGTCGTTTTTTTTTTAGAGATTACAAAATTATTTGATTAATATATGTCAATGCTCCCTTAATTTTGTCCTAATCTTAATCTGTTTATACACTATTTTAATATGGATGAGTATGAATGTATTTTAAAAGGAAGTTTAAAAATGGCACCCACGCAGTGCTCGAATTGAGTCAAATCTTATATAGGTCCCCAGTTGTTGTGTAATTCATATATTATTTATTAAAATAATCTAATGCCTTATGGGGGGGTCACGGATCCCCCCAGCCCCCCCTCAATTCGATCACTAGATCCATGTACCTTCCAGTGATCTGTCGCCCAGAAGATTGGCTGTGTATGATGTATGAAGACATTGTGAATTCTTGTAAATTTCTTCATAAAGACGTTTACTTAGTAGAAGAAAGTGAAAGGGATTATTAATAGAATGTTCACCGGCCGGTCCAGCCTGAAAGTTCTCTAGTTACTGTTTTCATATAGCTCAATCACACATCCTCCAGTCATTTCAAAATCATATGCTTTCTTTTCAGCTTCTGCTCAGAAATTCGAGAGCATGGACCCAGAACTTTAAATTCAACAATTCTAAATGATTTGCTGCGTCAGAAGATCAGTCTAACACTGGACATATTGGCGTTTTGGAGCAGAAGACCCAGAAGAAGACCGGCTTCAATAGGATATTACTTTGCTGTATGTGCTAACAAATAAAGAAGGCACTGGGACATACGAAGTGTTGAGAGGAAATAATTTTTTTTATTCATTTAAAAAAAATGAATACACTCACCAGAACTTTAAAGATAGTATTCAGTTTGCAGCAAATGCTTATTGCTGCCATTATTTTTCTCCTGAACACTGAACTGTGTTTTTGCGCTTGCAACCAAGCTGAATATGAGGTAAATGGAGAATGTTGTCCCATGTGTGCACCTGGTAAGCCAAATTACTTTAATATGTAGATATGATATATTGCAGGACAAGTGTTGGAATATACCTATAATCCTCCAGCAGTTGTTTAAGTATATTAAAATTAACCAGTGGCAATAATTTATTATGCTGAGTTCAGGGTTGGGCAAAGTTACATCAAAATTTATTTTATTTTTAAATAAAATAGCAAATACCTTAACTTTAATTGTATCAAAATAAACAAACAAACAACATTACACTGACTCCTGATTAAGTAAACAATGTTTGATAGCAACAACTTTTCTCTGAATCATGCATAAATCTGACATGAATCTATTTAACAGATCAAATATTTACATACATTTCCCTGTGATTTCCCAGATGAAGGTTAGTTTTAAAGTAACCAACAGTTTAATGTTTAACAGATTGCGATTACTTTGTGTTTGGTAATGAAGGGCTAAATATTATCAGCAACACTGTCTAAGTGACAAACAAGTCATTTATAAAAAGACAACTGACCTTCATGACCTTCTTTCTTGTGGATGAATTTTCTGTTGTGACTTCAACAAGTTTCAAAAAATTGTTCTGAAGTCTTATTCTGTTATCATCTTGGACATCCTCTGAATTCTTTCAGTGTATTGTTTCTATGAAAATGGAAGCTCTGTCCGAATTAACAATGCTACTGTGGAAGAATATAATTTCTTGGACAGATAAATGTACAATTCTGGCAAGACATTTGATAAATATTAGGATCCATACTATACTTAAAGTCTTCTCCCAGAATAATTTCTTGTTTGGGCCATAAATATTTACTAGAATAAGAAGCCGTTCTGCAACATAATTTAATGAAAATATAAAAATAAATTAAAACATTTATTCCAACCTAGACCACATTAACATATAGCACACACACAATACCCTTATTTGCACAGTACTGACAGTTGTACCAAAAAGAACCACAGACTGAATTGGGGTGTTCAGCTGGTGTTGCAACATTTAGTGTAAACAGTTATTGCAATATTACAGTGCTTGTTGGTGGGGGAAACATTAAACTAAATGAATTGGCAGCCCTCTGATAATATAATACAAACTATACAAACCAGATTAAGATTTTTGAGCCATTTAAAACAGTAGAAAAAACATTTACAGTTAGGCTTGATTAAAGTTTGTCTATGCAAAATTAAGACATTTTCTCTTTAAAATATTTTTCAGGAAACCATGTTTATCGGCATTGCACTGAATTACTGACCACAACGTGTGTACCGTGTGTTGACTTGACTTTCACCTCTGTGCACAATGGACTTTTAAATTGCCTTAGCTGTGCAGTGTGTGATCCAGGTAAGTGTGCTTACACATATACTATATGTGTGTGTGTGTGTGTGTGTGTGTGTGTGTGTGTGTGTGTGTGTGTGTGCACGTGTGTGTGTGTTTGTGTACAGTGCATTCGGCATTCAGAAAGTATTCATACCCCGTTTTACTTTCTTTAATTTTGTTGTTTTTTTTCACTAATCTACAATTAGTACCCCATAACGCCAAACAGAAAACAGAATTCCAGAAATGGCTGTAATTTTCTTTTTTATTAAAAAAACTGAAATATCACATGAACATAAGTATTTAAGTTCTTTGCAACAACACATGAAATTTAGCTGAAGTGCCTCCCATTTCTCCTGATCATTGCTGAGATTTTTCTACACGTTCACTGTCTACTTAAGGAAAAGTTTAATGATTGGACATGATTTGGAACGGCACACACCTCTCTATATAAGGCCTCAAAGCTAACAAAGAATTTTAAGGCAAAAACCAAACCATGAGATCAGATAAACTGCTGCAGAGCTCAGAGACAGGATTATTGCAAGGCACACATTTTGGGAAGGTTACAAACAAATTGCTGCTGCATTGAAGATTAGCAAGAGTACAGTGTCCTCCATATTTCTCAAATGGAAGAATTGTTTTAAAACCAGAGTTCTTCCAAGAGCTGGTCCTCTGGCCAAACTGAGCATTTGGGGAGAAGGGCCTTAGGAAGAAAGAACAACACTGAACAATAACCCGATGATCACTCTGACTGAACTCTGGAGATCCTGTGTGAAGATGGGTCAAATTTCCAGAAGGACCCCCCTTCCAATAGATCTGGGCATTATGGCAAGGTAGCTATACAGAAGCCTATCCTCGGTGCAAAACACATGCAAGCCCACTTGGAGTTGCCTGAAGGACTCTCAGACTTTGTAGACATAGTTATATCTAAAAATTGTGTAATGGCATATACTGTATATCTATTCTTAAACATTGGTGTTTCTCCATTAACATTAACATTGGTGTTGTCACAGAGCACGGATTAAGAGTAAAGGCAGCCTGTACACGAATTTCAGATACAATGTGCGAGCCACTGGAAGAATTTTATTGTATCAATAATGACAAGGGCAGCTGTACACAGGCTGAGGAACACACAAAATGCAGCCCTGGACAATACATAAAGCAGAAAGGTTGGTGTAATCTACAGTAATGGTTGTGTACTGTAACTGTTTCCAAATGCTGTGATTATTTACTGTGACTCAGCAGACGTCATCTGTTTGCAGGAACAGCACAAAAAGATGCTGAATGTGCTGAATGTAAAGATGGAACCTACTCTGATGGATCACTTGGCATGTGCAAACAGCATACAAAGTGAGTGTTCACTGATAATGAAAATGATATTAGTTCAGAATATATAAATAAAAAGCAAAGCACACCATATGTACATCACAGAATATTTTCTAGAAACATGCTAAAGCATTGATGGTTGATATCTTGATACTTTTTTGACAGATGTGAAGATTTGGGACTTAGAGAAATCAAACCAGGAACAACAATGTCAGATGCTGAGTGTGGAAAGAAAATTCAAGTGGCTCTAATAGCTGGAATCATAGTCTTCATAGTTGTGGGTTTAGCACTAGTAATGTTTTGCAAATGTTTCCTAATGCATAGGTAATAATTTCATACAAATCTAAGAATATCACAAAATACTAATAAACACTTTTTCTAAATCGTTTCTTTTTATTAGCTATTAAACCTGAGAAAGAAACATGTAGTGTAAATATTCCATGCTAATAGAAATATTATGATAATTATATGGGGTTGGTTGTGTAAGTGACACAGAAAGGTGTGTGAACCCAAATGCAGAGACAAACTTGTCAATTGAACATTCCATGTTATATTAGTATGTACAAAAGTATTAAAATTGGAAAAGCAAAACAGCAACAAAATGATAAAAAAAAAAAAACAAAAAAATCAACAGGGCACAGGGTAGAAAATCTGATACAAAATTACAAAACAAATTTTCCCAAAAATATTATTCAATGTTTTCCTTAGAGAAAGCCCAGCAAAGCTAAAAAAAAAAACCAGACACAAGAACCTACAGAGGGCAATTAGAAAAAAATACAACAAAAACAAAATCTTGGAATTCTTGAAATTGTTTAGTATGTGGTTGGAATGACAATAAAGCCTACTTGACTTTGAACTTGAACTTAACATTACATTACATTGAATTGTCCATATAAAATGGGTATTTTAAAGAGAGATACTGGCTGCTATTCTTTTCATTGCTCTAATCAACCACCAGTATTGTAAAGGATTTTTCAATCATTCTCTAACCTGTTTAATTTAACAAACCTTTTTGATTCCCTTTCAGCCAATACATAGAGTCAAGTCCAGTTTCACTTTTAAATCACAGCTAATTCAGGAATGATGAAAACCCAGAGGCCTTGCTGTAGTTCCAGCCAAGTTCTTTTGTTGGACTGCTGCTTAGTAAACTTAAAACTAAAGAAACAAGGAAGATATAAATGTTTGGCAGGTATTTATTGTAAACACCTGCTTACGATGACTACTTTAATAGCTGTTTAAAGCTATTTACTAATTACTGTAATGAACAACAGAAAACTCTTTTAAAATGTTTAATATGCGGAAATTAAAACAATAAATTGCATAAATTTGCAAAAAAATTTTAAGGATCAGTACTTTTGATACTTAAATCCATAGGAAAACAAGTATTTTAAATCAAGTAGAAATGTACAAGGAGTAATTTTACTGGAGTTATATACTTTTAATCAAGCACAGGAATCGTGTACTGTATTCACCACTTGATGGCGCCTCTGCTGCTTTGCACCTTACAAAATAATGACGTCTGAAGTTTTAAAGTTCTGAAGCCTTGATTAAAATGTATCCTTAATTATAAAGGAGATGAAAAAAAAGCAGTCTTAATTATTCATTCAAGAACAGAATTTATCTGCTTTTCTGGTTCAACTCATTGATTTAATGATAAATTAATACTACCAATGCTACTACCACTGCTACTACTACTACTAATAATAATAAGTAGATTATTTATTGTCTCTTATTAAATAAAAAATATATTAATTGTCTCCTATTAAACATGCAAAAATATTATTTAAACTAAAAAAAAAGAAGGAAAAAAATATATATATAAACAGCAATAAGGATCATGAAATACTGGTACAGTCACTGACCTGGGTGCAGTGTATTTGCTCAACTTTCACCTCAGAGCACAAAGAGCTTCTAAATTGCCTTTACAGCTGTATTGTGATCCTGATAAATGTGTTTGTTGTAAATCTATATCTTACATACAATTATGTGTGCATTGGACATATATTAAATATGGGTAATATTAAATACAGGGAGTGCAGAATTATTAGGCAAATGAGTATTTTGACCACATCATCCTCGTTATGCATGTTGTCTTACTCCAAGCTGTATAGGCTGGAAAGCCTACTACCAATTAAGCATATTAGGTGATGTGCATCTCTGTAATGAGAAGGGGTGTGGTCTAATGACATCAACACCCTATATCAGGTGTGCATAATTATTAGGCAACTTCCTTTCCTTTGGCAAATGGGTCAAAAGAAGGACTTGACAGGCTCAGAAAAGTCAAAAATAGTGAGATATATTGCAGAGGGATGCAGCAGTCTTAAAATAGCCAAGCTTCTGAAGCGTGATCATCGAACAATCAAGCGTTTCATTCAAAATAGTCGACAGGGTCGCAAGAAGCGTGTGGAAAACCAAGGCGCAAAATAACTGCCCGTGAACTGAGAAAAGTCAAGCGTGCAGCTGCCAAGATGCCACTTGCCACCAGTTTGGCCATATTTCAGAGCTGCAACATCACTGAGTGCCCAAAAGCACAAGGTGTGCAATACTCAGAGACATGGCCAAGGTAAGAAAGGCAGAAAGTCGACCACCACTGAACAAGACACACAAGCTGAAACGTCAAGACTGGGCCAAGAAATATCTCAAGACTGATTTTTCTAAGGTTTTATGGACTGATGAAATGAGAGTGAGTCTTGATGGGCCAGATGGATGGGCCCGTGGCTGGATTGGTAAAGGGCAGAGAGCTCCAGTCCGACTCAGACGCCAGCAAGGTGGAGGTGGAGTACTGGTTTGGGCTGGTATCATCAAAGATGAGCTTGTGGGGCCTTTTCGGGTTGAGGATGGAGTCAAGCTGAACTCCCAGTCCTACTGCCAGTTTCTGGAAGACACCTTCTTCAAGCAGTGGTACAGGAAGAAGTCTGCATCCTTCAAGAAAACATGATTTTCATGCAGGACAATGCTCCATCACACACGTCCAAGTACTCCACAGCGTGGCTGGCAAGAAAGGGTATAAAAGAAGAAAATCTAATGATATGGCCTCCTTGTTCACCTGATCTGAACCCCATTGAGAACCTGTGGTCCATCATCAAATGTGCGATTTACAAGGAGGGAAAACAGTACACCTCTCTGAACAGTGTCTGGGAGGTTGTGGTTGCTGCTGCACGCAATGTTGATGGTGAACAGATCAAAACACTGACAGAATCCATGGATGGCAGGCTTTTGAGTGTCCTTGCAAAGAAAGGTGGCTATATTGGTCACTGATTTGTTTTTGTTTGGTTTTTGAATGTCAGAAATGTATATTTGTGAATGTTGAGATGTTATATTGGTTTCACTGGTAAAAATAAATAATTGAAATGGGTATAAATTTGTTTTTTGTTAAGTTGCCTAATAATTATGCACAGTAATAGTCACCTGCACACACAGATATCCCCCTAAAATAGCTAAAACTAAAAACTACTTCCAAAAATATTCAGCTTTGATATTAATGAGTTTTTTGTGTTCATTGAGAACATGGTTGTTGTTCAAATTAAATCCTCAAATAAAATTAATCCTCAAAAATACAACTTGCCTAATAATTCTGCACTCCCTGTATATACTATTCACTAGCATTTCTATTTATCACAGAGTACAAACAACTCAGATATTGGTAATTTAAGAAAACTGGTAATTTAATAGATGCTCTTTGTGTGAATAAAGACATTTGATCAATGGATACTGCACTTGACTGGGACAGTCTTAATAAGATTATAATTTGTTACACCAAATAAGATGATATTTTAAAATGTTCTGTACTGTAAATAAATGAAAAGATTACAAAAGAAATTGTTTCTATTAAAGAGGCAAAACAGAGCAAATAAACTCCAGCTTTGAACATTTTCAGGAGACTTTAGTTGTTGGGCAATGTGTCAGTTGATCTCTGCTGAAAAATGCAAACAAAGAACAGTTTAGATCATCAAAAAAAATCTCTCAGTTCTCTTAATATTGGTTAAAAGTAAGTAACCTTTATTTTACTGCGGAACACTTTTTGTTTCAAGATCCCTAATCAGATGTCAAGACATTTGTACTTTGGATTTCAGACTTTCACTTTGATTATTTGCCTAGACTCCGTTCTTTATATGTGTATAACTTTAAATTTTGATTGTGAATTAATTTGATTATGATTAAGAAATAATTTACCCAAGTGTTTTTCTGCTCTACAGGTCATTTTGTATGGGCAGAGAAACAGATATAACAGAATAGAATAACAGGGTGAAAGCAGAATCTTAACAGGACAAATGTCAGAATGTGATTCTTTGATTCTTAAATGCAGTTTATGCAATTATAATCTTGTAATTACATTATTATAAGTAATTACTGTATCTGTACTGTTCTGCAAGCCTAGGCCTTTACTTAAACAAGCTCCAAGTGAAGTGGGTGAGGCTTACAAGAATTATACTTAAGCACCTCACTCCCATTTTATTTAATTACTACTGATTTCATATAGCATCTCATGGCAGCTCATAATAATCTATTCAACAGCATTCAACATTTGCATAAGCTGTAGGGAAAGATTACCCAGATAGAGGTCTCTTGCTTCCCGAAGAGATTCATGAGAGAGACTCCACCAGTTTTCTTTAATCATCCTACAAATGTATATAAGAAATATAGATTCCTAAACAAAACCTTAAAACTGGAGGGAAACATTCGCATCTCGCAAGTATTCACATCTCGCGTTCCAGTGGGATCTCGTTATGCCAGTATCGTCGGAAGCCATCAGGACCATCCAGGTTACATTTTTTCTTATCCGAGAATAAAAATTTTTTCTATCTTTTAATGTCCCATGTTTGGTGCTCTGTTGCAAATTCCAAATAGGCAAGTTTGTGGTGTGGTTAGAGACATGGCTTTTACGTTTTTTGTTCTTTAAGTCCTTCTTTCGCAGATGGCGTCTTATGGTTATTGGGCTGCAGTCAGCATCAGTAAGGGCCTTAATTTGGGTTGAGGATCGGCCTGTGTCTTCACGAACAGACCGTCGAAACCTCTGGCTCAGTGCAGGTGAAATTTTTTTGGGTCTACCACTTGATTTTTTTTGTTCCCTAAATCTCAGGATCTTTTAAGAATTCGGCAGCAATGGCGCGTTGTGAGAGAGCTTGCTTGTGGAGCTCAACAATCCTGCAACGTTCAAAAACAAAAACCTTTTTGCTTTTGCCATCAGATCATCATCACAATGTGACTGTTTGAAGTACAATGCCATTAAACAGGTAGCAGGGCCCTTGCAGTCACTGCTACAGTGTTAGATAAGGTTCAGGCTTGACTGTCAAGTAATTTTCTTCTGCTTAAAGATAAAAAGTCTGAGATCATTATATTTGGTCCTCCTAAGGTGAACGAGAAGATAGCCAATGCTCTTGCCCCCTTAGAAATGACCGTGAAAGAAAATGTAAGAAATCTTGCCGTTATAATTGATTCATCTTTAAGTTTTTATAAACAAATATATTCAGTGGTAAGAAGTAGCTTTTATCCGCTCAGAATCATTTCAAAGCTAAAACTTTTTCGAGTTTTAAAGATTTGGAGATTTGGAGTTATTTATATTATATGCTTTAATCTCATCCGGACTAGATTACTGTAATTCTCTTTATGTAAGAATCTGTCAGCGCCAATGATCTCGCTTGCAGCTTGTGCAAAATGTCACAGCTAGGTTTCTGACTGGCACAAAAACAAGGGAACACATCAATCCAGTGCTGTCCTCTCTCCATTGGCTGCCAGTGAAGTACAGGATCGAGTTTAAAATTGAGTAGTTTTTAAAGCGATACACAACTTGTCTCCAAATTAAACTGGAAATCTTGTAGAGTCTTGCACAGCAGGTAGGTCACTAAGATCAACAAATCATGTGCTGTTTGCTGTTCCACAGTCCAAAAAGAAATCAAAAGGAGATCATGTTTTTGCAGTAGGTCCTAAACTGTGGAATGCTCTCCTCTTTATATTCACCAGGCTTCATCTATAGAGGGCTTTAAGTCTCACTTGTAGACGCATCTTTTTAGTTGTGCTTTTGAATTCAGGATATAGTGATTTGGGAACCTGTATTTGTGTTTGTTTTATAAGTGTAAAATGTTTGTTTGGTGCATGTTGATATTAAATGAATGTTAAGCACTTGGGCAATAAAAGCCATATTTTTGCACACTTTTAAAGGCTATGGTTTTCAACTTTTGATCAGCTGATGAACAGCCTGTTTGATTTTAAATCCAGTTTTCAATAAAATGCCAATTTCTATTTTTTGTCTTTTGCTCTTGTTTCTTATTTTGACATTTTGAAGAAGTACTTACAACCTGGGTATGATTCACCAGCATGAATTGTGAATACTTGGAATGTTTCCCCATTTTGTTCAGGAGTGTATTGAACAAAAACATGCTTATAACAACAACCATGATAAATGTGAAAAATGTAAAAAAATAAAATAAAAAAAGCAAAAAAAAACCCCAGATGTCTGATATTTGTCAGAGATTGACTTGGACACCAGAAAGACAGAGGTGTCTTCTAACAAATGCCTGTAATCCACCATCTTCCGTAGTGTAATTAAATGTATTTAAAAAAAAAATGTTTCTAATATAGGGGCAAAAACTTCAGCTCACAGCTATAAAACAATGATAGCAACATTTAGCATTATGAAGTGAACTACGGTTAATGCTGTGGATGAAAATCTTCAGGACAATTTAATTGCTTGGATCCAAAGTTTGCCATTTAATCTTTGCTAAATAAATGCAAACAAAGAACAATTCAGACCATCAAGAAAGTATCTTTCAATTCTCCTAATGTCAGTTGAGATTTTACCAGTAACCTTTAATTAACAACAATAGTCTTTGTTCCCCCTTCCAAACTTCTTTGGATTTTTGAACTTGATTGTTTGCCTAGACACCATTCTTTATATTGATATACAGTGGAACCCGCTTATCTCGACCTCAGTTACCTCGACAACCCTATTAAGTCGACGTTTTTGAAGTGGAACCGCCAAATTCTCGCTTTGTCTAAGCATTTTTTATCGGTTATGTCGATTCTTTTATGTCGCCGAACCCTAATATCTCGAGCACAAGGGGGGAAAAATTTGCCATTTAACGTCGGTTATCTCGGTGCAGCCGCAGAAGAACTTGTGGAAGTGGCGAAAAAATCAAGGCTTACAGCTGCTACAGGTGTTGTATTATATACGGGTGAATCTCTGCTGTTAGTTAGTGCACATATGCCTTTTGTTGTTAAATGTTATGCGATGAACAGGAGGCAAAAGCCGCGCTTGGCGGCGCGGAACGTGGGATGAGCAGCAAAAGCATAGAATGAACACCGGCAGGATCGGGGGGGATCCGCGATGCGCTTTGGGAAGAAAAGAGCAGCCGTTGAGAGAGTGCCGGTTGGAAGGCACGTACCGGCATTAGCGATAACAAAGACCGCCGTGAACCAACATATACCAACAATAATGGACAGTGAGAGTGTGGAAGTTTAAACCACTACCACATGAGTAAGTGTTAAATGATGTTTACATTACGGTAATTTGCTGTGTATTTGTTTGTTAAAAAAGGGTACAAATACTTTTTAAGTGCAGAAATAAGCAATCGAATGAGATCTCGGAACAAATTAAATCGCTTTTACATTCATTCTTATGGGGAAAATTAATTTGAACGTAGAAGCAAATGGACCTACGAGCAATTTTCATGAACGACTTATTTTGTGAGCATGAGTATAATAAATGTGGCTTAGACAGTGTGTATTTTTAAGCAGTGATATAAGTCCCTCCTTAAAAATGAGGTGGCAGTATTTCTCAGCAGAAAGAGAAAGCACACTGCAGTGAGTGTGGATCAGGACGTGGACTGCTCAACTAACATTATCCTACACTGGAAGTAGCAGATCAACACAGAGAACATGACCCAATACAGAGAACATGACCGAGTAAGAATCATGTTTATTTCAGTGTCTGTCTGTCTGTCTGTCTGTCTGTCTTTCTGTCTGTCTGTCTTTCTGTCTGTCTGTCTTTCTGTCTGTCTGTCTTTCTGTCTGTCTGTCTGTCTGTCTGTCTCTCACTCTCTCTCACATAAGCTTTGTGGAATGACGTGTCAGAATCAGCTGTAGAAAAATAACACATTACAACAGGGGCGTAGGGGTGGGGGGACGAAATGTCTAGTGTTACCTGATTATTATTTTTTTTTTAGTTAACCCTTGCGTAATTGACAGGTTTTATTTTTAATCATATTTTTTTTGCTTTATATGCTTTATGATTATATATGATTATAAAACAGAAAGAAAGAAAGAATTACAACAGCTTGCCACTGGGACAGTGCCCTTAAAAGGACATCTTTGTACCTTATTTACCCCAAAAATGTATAGTTATACATTAAGGTACACATTGGTACTATAAGGTAGTAATGTGTACCTTTTTGAGTATAAAGTACAAACATTTCCTTATAATGGTACTAAGAGTATATTTTTTTTTACATATTTCAAATTGTATTGTGTGTATGCACAGTACATGGCACACAGTAATGGCGACTTGCACATTCAAATAATACCTCATTTAGTTCTATTCTACAGTCCATGTTTCAGGAATAAAACAAGTAATTCAAAACACATATTTGAAAGAAAATATGTATTGAAGTCAACTGACAAACATGTCAAGACCCGATATCAATTATACAATGAGATGAAATAAACATTTAGTGTCACATCTTTCAAGCTTTCTGGCTGGTTTGTTTAAAAGTAGTAGCTTTTTACACAGTGTTAAAGCTAACATATATCTCAATATATAAAGCCACTTAAAACTGCCAAAACGTAAAATTAGTGCAATAATGAAAGAGCACCCTATAAAAGATAGTTCCTATCAGCATACTGTAACGGGTTCCCTGTCATCCACCCTTATTCACTGGACTACATTACCCATCATCCTTTGCACCCGTCATCCACCATGTTTGTTTCCCGTCTTCATCTGTCTGTTCACTCGGACTCTATTTATACTCATCACCACTGTCTTCACTCATTGTCGGTTATCGTCTTTACTACGTTGTATGTATGTGTGATTTACCTGCTCCTTATTATTAAAATTACATCTTTAATGTTACTATTCGTCGTCCTCGTCTCTCCCTGTACATACTGTGACACATACTTGATATTATGTAGAATTAGCAGAGTTAAACATGCTGTACAATCTCATTTAAACATTATCTTTATTTCTATTTGAAGGGTTTTGATAACACACTTGTTAAAACAAAAGACGTTATAAAAGAGTTTAGGGAAAATACACAGAAAAAATTGAACGTTTGTCTAAGCAGCTATTTTTCCTTATAATCCTTTAAAACTGGCTAATTATTCAACAAGAGCAACAGGCAGAGCTACTAAACACTGTGCAACACAATTCGGATGCCATATGCAATTTACACTGCTTGACTTTTTTGTAAAAAAGGACTGAATAAGATCATTAAGAATTATTGCTCTGCCTGCTGGGAACATTATCTTATGTAGTAAACATTCTGTAACACTTTTAGTTTCTGTTCAGCATTTGGAAAAGCACCTCACTTGCCAGAATCCTAGGATTTCACTTCCACTTTTACATTGAACACAAGATGAAATGCAGTAAAGATCATACCTACCCAGAACAAAGAACAAAGAACAAAGAACAAAGACATTTAACTTAGAAGAAGTGGTGGCTCGAGTGTAGGAGCAGCTGCTATTGCATATGAGGTTGTGTAGCTGTAGAGCATATAAGGGATAAGTGTATCACTTACCTGGGGAGAGATATCACTATTTTTATTTTTCACTAGGGATATACTATAGGCAAAAGGCAAGCTAGTGTAGGCAGTGTGGTGCTGGGAAATCTTGGACCTTGAACCTGACATGTACCACCCACTAGGCCAAATGCATCCCTTCATGGAAATGGTATTCCCTAATGACAGTGGTTGAGCATCTGTGGGATGTGCTGGGCTACAAGTCTATTTCATAAAGGCTAAATCTCACAACTCAAAGGACTTAAAGTATCTGCTTTATAACAAACAACCTCTTTTAAATTACAAGCATTTAATACATATTCTCATTAAAATATTACAACAAATATACACATGCTCTATATGTTTGATCTATTGGTTTTAATATATCAATGACTGCTTATACACTTTATGAAAATGTTTATGAACTTGAAAAATAGTGCTTTGTTTTGAAGTGTCTCTTACTGACATTCATCTAGTCTTCTAGTGAACTGTCTCCGGAAGAGTTGCTGCATATAATTTGGTTAATAATATCCTGTTTCTTGTGAATTTCTACATAAAACTGATTAGTTATTACATGACAGTGTTGACTAGTCAGTCCAGCCTTATTTACTTTTTAATGTCATAATCACACCTCCTCTAATCATTTTGAACTCTTTTGCTTTCTTTTCAGCTTCTCCTCACAAATGGATAATATTGTGGATCTTAGACACACAGAATAGCCAGAAGAGGACTGGCTTCGATGGGATTTAAGTTTGTTGTACAGATGAACTGAAGTGAAAAACACACATGAAGCAGGGAGATGAAACATTATTTTCTAGAATTCCTATAAACAAAGACTAAACTCACCTCAAAGATGGTGTTAAATCTGCAGCTTTTGCTTATTATTGCTGCTTCTTTTCTCCTGAATATTGAACTGTGTTTTTGTGTTTGCGCCCGAGCTGAATATGAGATAAATGGAGAATGTTGTCCCATGTGTGCACCTGGTAAGCCAAAAGTCTTTGATATAACACACAGATATGGTATAATGCAAGACAAATATTTAAAGATTCCTACATGAAAGACAAATTCAGTTTATCAAACCACACAATTCATGGTTTTATACATGTTAATGACTTAATTACAACATTTTTTTTTTAAAATAATGACTGGGAAACATTTTATATAGCTTTATTTAATATAGCAGATTTTCACTGAGTTGAATGTTTGCAAACACTTAGCATTTGATTGCATCAAATAAAAAAACCTGATGTATCAAACTACAAGCTTTCCACAAGAGGACAGATTAATGCTCACTGGACAACAGGATATTATATATAAGCTCATATATTAGACGGGTTATGAACAGTTGGTTCTTGTAGTCAGTGTGTTAGATGCAAGAAAATTAGCAGATTGGTAATTTTGACAAGGACCTATTAGTTATTTGAACAGCTGAGTTGGAGCATCTCTGCAATCTGGAACTGGACCTTTTAAGAAGGTTCTCTTGTTCTGGTTCTCTGTTGTTTGCATAAATGGCTGGGTATGTGTGTGCTGTTTAACTTAGGATGTGATTGCACTAGGATGCAATATGCAATAAAAAGCCAGTGAAGAGTGTGATTCTAGTTAATGTTCTGCTGAGAAAACTCTGAGAACGGGTATTCATATTGAGGCAAATTGGGCCTGTACCAAATACATGTCATGGCAGTTGGCTCTCTTACACATTGAGGAGGCACATGGTCTGAGGAACATTGATTCATTGATTATTCAGGCCTCAGAATATAGGTTCAGGTATCGTTTTCATTAGTAACTCTTGTTTGTTTGTTTGTTTGTTTCTCTCTCTCTCTCTCTCTCTCTCTCTCTCTCTCGAAACCGAAACAACTTGTCTAACTTTTGAACTGTCCTACAATGAATACTTTAAATGCAGACATTTGGGTGATAATGAAACCAAAAGTACAGATATTTTTGTTAATTAATAAATGTACAATTTATTGATCTTTTAGGCACATCATCAAACAGCTATTTATGACTTCCTGTGAATTCTTTAAGAGTAATGTATTCTGTGGAAAATGAAACAGTCTGCAATAACAATGCTAATCTTTAGAGAATTGGAGATAAATCTATTCTGGGTTTTATGAGTGGGAGTTTTAGGATATGGTTCTTTTCACAGGGTTTTTAAGGGTTTTTCCTTTAAAGTCCTCTATACAGTCCTAAATTAGCAATATAATTTCTTGGATTAGTTAATGTATAAGCCTGGCAAGACTTGTCTCCTGGAATAATTTATACACTGCTCATGGCAAATATTAAACAAAAATACTGGTTGTTCCATGTTTGGGCAGTAATTAATATATTAGAATAAAGGCTGTTTCGCAACACAGTTTTATGAAAATAATCAAATATATTTAAACATTTATTAAAAATCAAAACCAACATTAGCGTATAACACAAACACTGTCAAAGCCTCAGTCTTACAGGTGAAAACTCAAAGAAATAATGTGTTTTAGGCAACTATATTATATCTCTGTTAAGTCATTTATACAACATATCTAAATATGATGCTTTTTTACTATGGGTTTGTTTTAATGATCAGTGATTGTTGAACATTTCAGCAACTTCGTTTACCCTTGGGGTCTTGATCATATTAGTTTGAATGTGAAGAACAGTTGACTCAAATCCACTGTGTGAATGTTAGCATGTTTTGCATATGACGCCATGGAGATATTACTGACTGTGGTACAGAACAAAAAGCTTATCTGTAGTTACACACTGAATATTATTATCAGCAGTGTAAGTATGCTCTGCTAGTAGCTGAACTTTTATCGTGTGAATATTTATAACACAATCTTCCACTGAGTAGGTTCGAGGTTGAAATATGTGTACTGAGTTAATTATACATTATAGACTAATGATTTCAGCTAGAGTTGCAACATTTAGAATGAAAGGTATTTGCACAATGTGATTTCTTGTTGGTAGAGAGAAAATGCAGCGAAACGATTCTGACAAATGTATATCTTCTATACATACATGGCTTGAAATGGGTTAGGATTTTTGCACAAATAAGATATTATGATGTCCGACTTAAAACAATGAATGGAGTTTCCTTAATTCATAGAGTATTGAGGCAGGATTCCTTAACAATTTGTAGTTGGATGAGAGTTCACCTTTAACATATTTTTCAGGAAGCCATGTTTATAGGCATTGCACTGAATTTATCAGCACGACCTGCATGCCATGTGCTTTCTCAACTTTCATCTCTGAGCCCAATGGTCTTCTAAATTGTCTTAGTTGTGCTGTTTGTGATCCTGGTAAGTCTGTTTTTTGTACATAATCTACCTTTTATATGCATTTTAATTCTAATATATTATTAATTATTATATATTATTGGGTACGGTCAAAATGTTAAATTCAGTGATGTGTGTTTTCACAGAGCAAGGATTAAGAGTAAAGACAACCTGTGCACGGTATACAGATACAGTTTGTGAGCCACTTGAGGGATTTTACTGTGTCAGTAATGACAAGGGCAGCTGTACACAAGCTGTCGAACACAGAAAATGCAGCCCTGGACACTACATAAAGCAGAAAGGTTGGTGTAATATAACTGCAGCAGTATGTATTGTAATTGTTCCCAGTTTTGTACTGGAGCTAATTACAAGGTGACTCAGCACAAGTCATGTCTTTGCAGGAACAGCACATAATGATGCAGAATGTGGTGAATGTAAAAATGGTACCTACTCTGATGGATCACTTGACATTTGCAAACAGCACACAAAGTGAGTATTAACTTTACTAAATCACTGACTATATATTAAAAGAAGCATGAGATTACTGGTATGTTAAGCATTCAGGAAAACTTTACTGTTTCAGCATTATATATGTAGAGGGTAATCCATAGTTTTCCTCACTCTGTATGAAACTGTAGCTCTGTGGTACCATGGTTATGGTTCTTTACAAGGAAGCACATACATTTAAAATATAACCTAATAACTTTAACTATAAAATATGCACAACTTTTAGCCAATCAGAACCAAGTATTCAGATAGACTGTCATGTAAAATAAAAAATATATATTGACAGATCTTAAATACAATCAAAAGCAGTAAACAAACATGTAAACCAGAGAACCAGAATAGAAAATTTTTGGGGCATTAATCAATGGATGATATCTTGATTTTTTTTGACAGGTGTGAAGATTTGGGACTTAGAGAAATAAAACCAGGCACAACGATCTCTGATGTTGAGTGTGGAAATAAAAATCAATTGCCTCTGTTCATAACTATGACTGTTATCATAGTTTGCATTATTGTGGCACTAGCACTAGTAATTCTTTTTAAAATTAGACATAAGATTTGCCGACATGAAGGTAAGTGTTTCATACTATTCTAACAATATAGATCACTCAATAAGGAAACATAAAAAATTCTCAACAGAGCTTTTTTAATCAGGTAGGAAGTCTGAAAAAGAAACAAAGGAGGACATACAAGATCATGTAAGTGTAAATATTCATTATTCATGCACTAAGATAAACTGTAGAGTAAACATTAAATAAAAATCCTACAAACTGAATTTATTATTTGTTTTCCCTTCCAAGGAAACACTTACCATGGACTAAAAATAAGTACGGATCATGCTAGCCTTTTTATACAGTATGTAAAAAACTAAACTAATTAAAAGACACATTTCTGTTGTTATTGATTGTTTGGTTCATTTAATATTACATTACGTGAAATTAACAGTATATGTGTTTTTAAAGAGAATTGATAGCTGCTATTGTATTGCAAAAAGTAAACTGTTCTGTGCATTGTTCTAATCAAAGAGCAGTAATGCATTTTTTAAATAGCAGTAAAATGGTTACAAATTGAACAAACCTTTGTATTATTTTTAGCTGCTGAATGAAGCATCACTGAACTAGGATGAATTGATTGGCCTCACCGGGGAGCTAGAAAGTACAGTCTAGATAAAAGTGAAGAAGTCTTTCTACAGGACTGTGATGGACTTGGTGCATGAGTATGTCTGGATATCACTGCATTTACCTGAAACACAGAGCTGGGATTATAGCCAAGGACTTCATCACCCAGGACTGCTGCTTAGTGATCTTTTCAGTCCTTTTTCACAAAGATTACAACCTAAATTATTACTGCACTCCACAAGCATGACTCAAGATGCTTTGCTCAAAGAAACAATGAAGACTGTGCTTTAATCCTTTGTATCCACATCAAGAAACAGGAATGAACTCTGATGTTAAATCCTGACCATATTTGTTGTGGAGATACTATTTAAAAGAACACTCATATATTTAGTTTCGTTTCACTGTGTTCTGTGTACTACATGTGTTTGGAATGAAACTGAAGGTCTACTTAACTAGTTTGGAGTTTCCTTTGGGACCAAAGCTGTAAGGAAGAAAGATAAAAAAGAAAGTAGAATCATAAAATCATATATAAAACTTTTTATGGAAAATTCTAACTTAAATTAGTGAGAACTATTTTTAATAGCATTTCACATGCAATCATTTCAAAATACAATTATAATAATGATTTTATATATTATATAGATGCAAGCAGACTATCATTCTAGTAACTTATTAAAATTTTTCTCCTCTCAGTTCTACGGAAATAACCAGGAAATATATTATGTCCTGTCCTGAGTTCACTGGAGGTAAATAGAAGGCTGCACATAGAAAATCCCTTATTGTCAATTACAATGTGAAAATTCTATAAAGTTTCAACACAAAAAGATAGATGGCTGTTGACAGACACAAATTAGATATATATAATAAAAATATTTAAAAATTTGATAGAGAAAGGCCTTCCTGAGAACAATTTGCTTAATTAGAAAATGCAGAACCTGAATGTTGGTCATAAAGTGGAAACTACAAACAAATTTTAAACACATGATGTTCCATTGGAAAATTTTGAAGGGTTTTGTAGCTGGTGACTCCAGGCTTAAACTGTTGACCAAACATACTTTATATTGAGACTTATAATTTTAAAGTCCATATGAAAATCTGAATATTTAAGTCTTTACTAGAATATATAATAATGGATTGAGATTTATCTTTAAATGCCACTTGTTAAGAAAAAAACAACGCTTTTGTGTTTGCATACATTTTTTAAAAATAAAAATAAAACTATAATATTAAAACAAAACTTAATGTAAACTCTCAAAATTAACAAATGAAATTTAATATACCCCAAACACATGCTACTTATAATATAAATTGTACATATAAAGTTGAGGTAACATATTTGTTAGCTCCTGTGCTCAGTCTGGTCCTATTCACCCACTTCTTCCACAGTAAGGTTTTTAATGACAGCACTAATGACAGTTCAATGGTGTATGTACAATAATTTGATCCTGAACACAAACCCAAAAAGAGATCACGGTTGATTTTAGAAGATCTGAAAAACAAAAATATATCTTTTTGTATATGAACAGAGAAGAAACGGAGAGCATTAATGACCATGTTATTTGCAGTCTACATTACAAAATCAGAATCAGATCTCATAAATGGTCAATAAACACCTTCCACCAGGTAGGAAAGCCCAACAAAGGCTATTGTTCTTGTGGAAACTAAAGCAAGCTAGATTACTACCAAAATCCAAGTTTCTAGTGAACATCTACTATAGAGAGTCCATACTCTACTGTTATTACATTGAGGTTTGCTAGCTGCATTGGGGAGTTGAGCTGTAGATAGTTAAATCTGCACATTGCATTATAGTGCCAGAGCTCTCAAACCTTTATATTATTTATGATAACTGACTACACACAAAGACAACCAGCATTAAAAACTTCACCAACCAAGAATGCACAATGTCCCTTTGCCATCTGGAAAGAGATGCCACCCCCTGCCCCCTAGTCCCTAGTGTCTGTTACATTTCATTAATCGAATGCAAATTTAATCAAGTGCAATATTTCTTCTTAATTATAAGAGTAATGTATGTGTTCTGTATTGCTTTTTTAAGATAAATTAAACTTGTATTAAATCAAATATCGCTGTTTATTTATTTATTTATTTTTGTCAAAGTGGTATATTGTAAAATAAGTATTTATTTGTGTGAGAGAAAAATAGTTACTGAATTTTCAATGATGAATATTAATATGAATTACCAGTACACTTGCACTGTTAGGAAGATTTTCCCCTCAGGTCCTTATGCTCTCTCTTTACCACACTGTAGGGGCCTCGGAACAATAAAAGAACAACCCACACGAATCAAATCACGTCTGGTTTATTCAAGATCACTGTTAAAAAAAAATGTATCAGAACAAAGTATTTATACACACAGCTTTGGAACAAAGGTGCCACGGAGGCGGGGTTATTGCGCAATGGGAGGGAGTCATTGTCCCTTCTCACGAGATGAGCATCTGACTAGACAGTGAAACACAGGAGGTGAAAACAGATGTTTGTTGTAAATAAAACATAACAATCTTCTCCTATGTGTTTTTCGTGCTGTACCCAGGCTCAGCATTAATCAACATTGTTATTTTAAAGCCAGCTAAGACATAGGTATGTGTAAGGAGGAACAGAATATACACGTAGAAAAACAGAAACATGTTCAGTGACCTTCAACTACTCCTGCCAAATCAAGCTGTGGAGTAACATTTCAGCAACATAACTCTTGGTACAATGAGTTCATTCTCAAGGCACATGCAAGCGCATATAAAATACATTCTCACATGCACTCAAATGCATTATAAATTATGTTGAGTTCAACATGCTCAGAAAAGCTGAAATTAATCTGCAGTCTGAAAACACCCTCAGTACTTCCCATGTACAGGAATTTACAGTCATGAACTGAGACCAATAACCAAAAAAACTTTTTTAGTCTCCCAGTGCATGTTCCAGTACCTAATTTTCTTGTTTTTTTTTTTTATCTTGTAAAGAAAATGAAAGGTTATAGGCAGAGGGCAGGGCTTTCTGAGAAAAATGCTTTCCTAATGCATCAAATAACAAAACTAAAAGCAGACTAATAACAAAACTAAAAGCAGACTTATAACAAAACTAAAAGAAGACTTCTAACAAAGCACATTCAGACCACCTCCTGAGATCTGAACTCATTTGGGACATGTAATCTGGGCTGGGTCGAAAGGGAAAAGCACAGAGTCTATTTTATTTGGCTGAAACGAGCTTTGTGTAAAGCAAGCTTGGTGTAAAGCAAGTTTAATCAAGCTTTCTGTAAACTTAAACCCTTATTGTAGAAGTCTCAGGTGTCAGTTCTTAGAAGCAGTCAGCAAGTTGCCAACACAAGACTGTCTTCAGGAGAAACTTTTCCATTTTCCATGTAACATGACAAGATGCATTATGTCAAGTCAAGTGGCTTTTTTTGCTACTATACACAGTACACAGTAAAAACAAGAAACCATTCCCCCAGAACCCTGGTGCTACACTAAACAACATAGAACTACAAAACACATCATCATCTTCTTCTTTCGGCTGCTCCCATTAGGGGTCGCCACAGCGGATCATCCGTCTCCATACCCCCCTGTCCTCTACATCTGCCTCTTTCACACTAACTACCTGCAAGTCTTCCCTCCCTTTTACTCAATGCCACTGTCTCTAAAACATACAACATCACAGGTCTCACCACAGTCCTATAAACTTTCCCTTTCACTCAGCAGATACTCTTCTATCACAAATCACTCCTGCTATCACTCTTCTCTCCCCACCCTGCATGCACTCTTTTCTTCACTTCTCTAACACACTCTCCATTACTTTGCACTGTTGACCCCAGGTACCTGAACTCCTCCACCTCTTCATCCTCTCATTCACACACATGTACCCTGTCTTACTCCTACTGACTTTCATTCCCCTTCTCTCCAGCGCATACCTCCACCTCTCCAGAGTGAAATGCATTATGGGTAGTGTAGTGCGGAGAAAGAAGTGTCATTTACAGTACTTAATAAAACTAAAAGATATTTAAATGCTTTTGCCTTCTTTATTTTCATGACTGCTTGTTTTTTAACCACCCTGAATGTTATTTATTAAATAAGGCTGATAAAATGTAGTAAGATGCGGATGCTTTATACTGTTAATTGTATATATATTTTTTTTATTGTATTAATTATGTTAACATTGTGTATGAAAGTGTGTGTGTGTGACATATTATAACTTAAAGTTACATACATACATATGTTACATAAGGCACTATAAATGTAGCTAAATGTAACAAAATGTAATGTAAAATGAATGCAACTACTCCTTAATGTTAAATAACTCACAAATACAAATAACTTATAATTTGTAAATAACTTACAAATATTACATATTTGTAATAAATGTAAAAAGAAATGTTTGCTTGTTGCTCTGTTGTAACATAAATCCTTTTAATTTGTCAGCTTACAAAACCCACATTACTCCATCAATCAACAGTCAAACTATCCAAGTGAATAAAGATAAATAAGTTATGACATTAACTTTGTTCAAAACTTTTTTGTGATAGTTAAAAGGGGCAGAAAAACAGTCCAACCAACAATTGTGAGCTGCTAAGAACATGTGTGACAGGTGTAGCATTTTAAATAAACAACAAATAAGAGATGGTTTGATTGCAGTGAATGTTTGTCTGCATAAACAAACGCAATTTGACTTTTAATTCTTGCACCATTTGTTGTTTTTCTTGAAGGCTCACTATGGCATACTTAGCTCCGTGTTTGGTGTCGAAATGCCGAAATAGATTGTACACTTTGACAACCGCCACTGCCTTATAACACAAAAGACATATCGCTTTTTCTCTTGAAGCACAAACATATATTCACCTTCCCATCTTCCTTATAACAGCCTTCCATTTGCATCAATTGTTCTCTATCTGGACATTTTGGGATCATTGTTTGTATTTCTCAATTCGGAAAATGGCACTGATGTGGAAACACTGCAAACTAGTGGTCACTTCACGGGTAACATGATCGGTATGCATTATGGGAAATGTAGTTTATGGGTCAATGCACCCTTTCGACTTAATTATTATAAGATGATAAGCTTTTCAGCTCTCGCCGTCCACATTTAGCCCGCGGGCCTTGAGTTTGACACACATGACTTAGATGAAAAAGAGGATCCTTACACATCCTAAAGTTTTCACGGCGCTCGTCGGACACAACAGTTCCACGCACAATGTTATCCAACCAAGAAACGGCATCTTCCAGGTTTTAAGCGAAATCTCCGCTCCATGTACGATCTGAAGTGCAACTGTCCTTTAGTTCCGGCGCTGAACAATACCTGCGAGTAAGCATACCGTCTCCTTTAAAAAAAAAAAAAAAAATACCGGAAAAAATACAAACTGACAATAATCTTTAGCAAGGCTGTCGAAACGGAGAGCAGCCAATACAACTTTGCTGCTTCTTCTTCTTCTCGTGGTGTTTTATGGCGGTTTTGGCAGACCAACGAAAGGTGCATTACCGCCACCTACTGATCTGGAGTGTGGAGCGAACACTGAATAGGGAAAAAAGAAAAGGAAAAAAAAAAAAAAAAAAAGGTTACGGAAATAAATAACTACCTATATTCTGTCTATAGTCCCTGTATTATTAAGGTACTCAAACAACAGTTCAAGAGATCTTGATTGCCCATACTCGCATCCCAACAATACCTTCAAAGAGATATTGCCCACTCCTATTAACCCTAATTCCTGGATCAGCTGGAACCTGTCCCTTTCATATGCAGGACACTTATACAAAATGTGTCTCACGGTTTCCGGTTCCCCACACTTGTCACATTAATGATTAATGTTTACCTATTCTAAAGAGATCACTGTTTAATGCAGCGTGTCCAATTCTTAGCCGTGTGACGATAACATCCTTCCTCCTATTTCCCAATCTTTTCCTCTCCTTCCCAACAGTCTCCTGGATCAGGAAAAGATGTCTTCCATTAGTCCCACTGTTCCATACTTCCTGCCATCTTTTACCCACTTCAGATGAGATCACTGCCTTGAATTCAGCTCTACTCAACGCTACATTGATGTCTATCAGGGAATGATTCAGCGCGTTCTTCGCTAGCATGTCCACCATTTCATTACCACCCACACCAACATGAGCACGTACCCACAGAAAATTTACCTCCACCCTCAGCCTAATTCTAAACAGACTTTGTAAAATTTCTAATATTAAGTCTTGCCTAGATTTGGATTTACCACTTCTTAAACTAGTGAGGGCTGCCATTGAGTCACTGCAGATCACCGTTCTTTCTGGTTCTACTTCTTCTATCCACTGTAGGGCTAGTATGATTGCTAAAATTTCTGTAGCAAAAACAGACACCTGATCTAAAAGTCTTTTTGCGATCTTTTTCTCAAAAGCAGGGATATATACTGCTGCTGCAGTCCTTTCAGATTCTGGGTCTTTAGAGCCGTCTGTAAATACCTGCAGTGCATCATCATATTCTCGAGTGATGTACTGCTGAACTATTAGTTCAATTGGCACATTCATCCCCGGATTACTCAATAACTTCGTAACTTGTAGATCTATCACAGGGTTATGAAACAACCAAGGTGGAATTGCTGGTAGAGCCACAGAAGGAGCAATTTCATGATTTTCGGCTCCAACTTATCCACCTCCTTCCTTACTAACCAACCAAAGCTTGTAATTTCCCTGCACTCATATTCCCAACATTCTCTCAAAATCAGTTTAACCGGATGATTTTCCAGATGACCCTTTACACCGTACCAGTACCTTAGTCTGAGCTTGAACCTGCGTAGTTCTAGGGCAATTCTCCCATTTCCACTTGTAGTGAGGCTATCGGGATGATCTAAATGCACCACAACAAATCCGCAAAGCCTGATTTTGTATTACCTCAATCTTTTTGAGTAATGTCCTGCTCGCAGAACCGTAAACTAGACATCCATAATCAATGTTTGATCTGATCACAGCACAATAGATTCTTTTCAGGGACTGACACGTTGCCCCATCCTATTCCTGACAAGCACCTCAAAACATTCATTCCTTTCCTACATTTGTCTATCAGTTTCTGAATATGCGTTCCAAAAGTTAATCTAGAATCCATCCACATTCCCAAAACCATACTACCTTAACTTGTTCCAACTTATGACCGTACATTTCAATATTCAGGCTTGGGATATTCCTCTTTTTCGAAAAACACACCACCTGTGTTTTTGCCACAGAAAACCGAAAACCCCACTTATTCGCCCAACTCTCCACCTCGCTTACTGCTTTTTGAATTTTACTTTCCACAAACAGAACATTCCGGCCCCTTTTCCATAGCGCTCCATCATCAGCGTATAATGATCTTCCTACTCCATCGTCCACAGTATGATAGATGTCATTAATCATGAGGTTAAAAAGAATAGGGCTGCTCACACTTCCCTGGGGAGTTCCATTCTCAATTGGCAGGATCCGAGAGAACGCGGTCCCTACTCTTACTTGAATTGTTCTTCCAAACAAGAAGCCCTTAATCCAATTATACATCCTTCCTTCAATTTTTAAGCTTTCCAGCTTCATCAAGAGCCCTTCTTTCCACAGCATATCATATGCCTTTTCCACGTCAAAAAACACTCCCACCAATACTTCTCTATTAATTTGAGCTTTACGAATTTCAGATTCCAAACACAGTATTGCATCCATAGTACTTCTCCCTTTCCTAAATCCGCTCTGACACGCTGCAAAAATGTTTCTACTTTCAATTACGAAAGTTAATCTACTCATTACCATTCGTTCCATAACTTTACATAAATTTGATGTCAATGCGATAGGTCTGTAATTAATTGGCTGAGAGTGGTCTTTCCCTGGTTTGGCTATAGGCACTACTACCCCATGCTTCCAATCTGCAGGCAGATTCCCTGATTCCCATATCCTGTTAAAAAGTCTAAGAATCACTCTCAACGAAAAGTCCGACAAATGCGATATCATCTCATAGCATATGTCGTCCTTGCCTGGAGACGTACGCTTGACCCCCACAAGTGCTCTCTTTAATTCGAATAAATTAAACTCTGTGTCTAGGATGCTTCCTGATGAATCCTTCTTTTCATATATATGAGACTTCTCCCTAACTGTCTGTTCCCTATACCTCCTCACACTCTCTGACAGATTATCATTACTGTGCACCTTTACGAATGTTTCCACCAACATTTCTGCCTTGTCACTATCTTTTATTGCTACTTTCCCATTACTCACTAATACTGGCATAATGCTACTTCTCTGAATCCCTCCCATCTTCCTAATCATATTCCAGATTTCACCAACCTCAATTTCCCCACCTATACTATTACAAAAACCCCTCCAGTAATTTCTTTTTGCATGTCTCACCTCTCTTCTCACTACTGCCTGTGCTCTCTTATAAGTAATGTACTCACTGTACAATACAGATTTCCTGGCTTTCCTCATTGCTCTATTTCTTTCCCTCACCGCTTTACTACAATCTTCATTCCACCAAGGTACAGCTTTCGGTCTATTTATATTTTCCTTTTCCTATCACTTCCTCAGCCGTACTTCTTATCACTTCACTGATTTCTGTACATAACCCTTCAATGCTATCAACATCTAGTATCAAGTCACACAACTTATTATGACACAATTCCGTATAAAGTTCCCAGTTAGCCTCACTAAATTTCCACCTCGGGATTCTCTCCACTAAATTTTGAGTAATATCCACACCAACTTTGCACCATATTGGATAGTGATCACTACCCATTGTACTCTGCGTGCTGACGTTCCATTCACATTTCCTCGCTAGGTCTACTGACACCAGAGTAATATCTAAGACTGATATACGCCCCTGTGATACGTCAATCCTCGTACAACTTCCATCATTAACACACACTAACCGTCCCCAATCTAACATGTCCTCAACTATCTGTCCATTATAATCTGTTTTAACACTCCCCCATAGAGTATTATGTGCATTGAAATCACCACACCATATTACTTTCTGATTTGTGTTACCTCTTATATTTTCCAATACTTCTCTACCCAACTTCTCACATGGATTATAATAATTAATTACTCTAACACTCTGGTTTCCTTCCCAAACTTCAGTCACAACCACCTCTTTGTCTACACTCTCTCCAACATCCCTATATCCCACTCCATGTTTAACAAAAGTAGCTATCCCACCACCATTACCTTGCTTCCTATCTTTCCGGACTACCACATATTCTTGCAATACAAATTTTAGTTGGGGTTTGAGCCAGGTTTCTTGAACACAGATTATGTCCGGTTTATTTTCTAAATCAGAAATGAACTTTTTAAACTCCTGCCCATTAGCTATTAGGCTTCTAGCATTCCACTGGAGTATTAGCAACACCATTATGTACCACCACATCCTGGCTGAGTGTTTGTTGTTTGCATCTTTAATTTCTCATTTATCATATCCACTGAAATGCCCTCAATCTCTAGATACTTTTCCGCTGCTTTGATTATAATTTTGATTCTTTCTGTCCGGCTTTCAGTTTGTGCTGAACAGTTCACTACTTCAGCCATAAAAGTAACAAATGCAACATTGTCCTTAATCCCAACTTTCTCTTTTGTACTTTCCTTTGCCACTTCTGTCTTTTGTCGAACGATCTCTATACTTTTCTCTTCAGATTCCAAATTCCGTCCTACTTTTTTAAGAGCCTCAGAATATGACACTCCTTCCTGAATTCTAACATTTTGAACTTGAGCCGCATGTTTCCTCACACTGCATCCTCCATATCCCGCACTGTGATCCCCTCCACAATTACAACACTTGGGTTGAACTTCCTGCCCGCACTTTCCATATTCATGTTCTCCACCACATCTCGCACACCTCTGTTTGCCTCTACACACCGCTGCTACATGACCGAACTTCTGGCATTTAAAACATCTTAGGGGTGGGGGTATAAATAGTCTAACAGGAAAACTCATATATCCCAACATGACTTTACTCGGTAGTTTTTCCTCATCAAAATGGATCATCACGGAGAGACTGTCCCCCCTTTCATTGTTCCTAACGCATTTAAGCCTTTTGACATCAATCACTGCCGCCCCTGTAAGACATTTCTTAATCTTTTCAACTGGAACTTCTGTAGGAATCCCTGTTATTACCCCTCTAACCCATTTCTTTTCTTCTTGAATTGAACAAACCACTCTATGATCCATGATCGACTTCACTCCTACAGCCTTTTTTTGTTGCATACTATCCTTACAGTATATTATCAATCTACCATCTCTCAACTTCTTCACACTTTCAACCAGTCCTATCACTTCCTTTATCGCTTTGGACAGTTTTAGCGGGTTTAACGCATCGAAGACCCGTTTACAAGTTTCATCACTACCTTATATTCTTCTTTCCTTCTTCTGGTCAGGTGCGCTCCGTTTTCACTATCAGATCCAGATGCGCTAGTTTTCTTCCTTTTCCGTTTCTCTACTACACTCCATTCACTACCTCCATTTCCGCCTTCCTCCGCCTCTACCATTTCACCCTCCATTTCCGGATCACTTCCGGAGTCTACCCCACCTCCTACCATGCACTCTCCAGTCACAGATCAGCCGCCGCCAAACCGCCCAGCTGTGCTCTACAACTTTGCTATTCAACACCCACCATTTTAAGTGAACGGTCATGTCCCCCGCCTCAAACCAGTAAACAAACTTCGAACATGCAAGAAACCCAGCAGCAAAAACGAAGACTGTCACCAGCAGCAGTTCTTTGAGTTTCTCCAGTAAATCAGCAATGTAAGAACGTAATTTAACGTGCTTTCTCTTGGAATTATGCAAGATTTATTGCAACTGACAGTTCTAAAACATATGGTATTTATATTAATAGATTATAATCACGTGCAAAATTAAGCCAAAATGCGCAAAGAACCTCGTTCGTGATAATTGAATGTTATAAGAGGCATACGACATAATTTCCTGATTTTTTATTATATGTATATAGAACGTAAGTTAATACAAAAATCCTTCATTAGTCAGTGCAGAAAGAAATGGGGAATGTGTTGGACAACCCATAAGCCCCGTGTGTTTTCTAGCATTCTTGGTACAATGTAAGTTGTTCTGCTCTTTTAGGCGTTGCTGTGAGTTTAAGCTTTTATGTGCATCATATTTGGTTTACATATTCTCGTTAACCAAATGTGTTATGGTAAAATAAATATTATTCTAACTCATCTTAAACTAATGTCATGAATATAAAGTGTAAGCATTCATAGTTTTCATTAGTTCGTTAGAAAGCTGGTTTTTGTTATAAGAAATGCACATGTTGCATTCGTGCTTCACATCCAGATTGTGCAACAGTTTTCCCTCAATCCACCAGGCTCCTCAGTCCATCAGGCTCCTCAACACAGTGTTGTGATTAAAATGCAATCCTGAGTCTAAATGCATTTAGGACAAATAAGATTTAAATGATCAAAGGTGCTTCTACTAAGTACTGAGGAAAGGGTCTAAATACTTATGCCACATGTGATGTTTAAGGTTTTTTTTTTAATTTTTAAATGCAAACATTTCTAGAATTCTGTTTTCACTTTGTCATTATGGGGTACTGAGTGTAGATTAACGAGGAAAAAAATTAATTGACTGTTTTAATTTTTCAGATTCTTTCCAACAAATCTAAATAGTTGACAAACATTCAGAAAGTGAGGGTAAGTTGGACTACCATCAATGGGACATGGACTCGCATGGAAACAGAAGCAATGTGGCAGATCATGGAGTGTGGGATAAAATATTAATTTCTTCTTCATAAAACTGTCTCATCTGCATTTTCACAATGATTTCCAGTTTGGAGCATACTTCCCTTATTGCTGCTGTTTCTTTCCTGAACATTGAACTGTATTTTTGTGCTTGTGGACGAGCTGAATATGAAATAAATGGAGAATGCTGCCCCATGTGTCCACCTGGTAATGAGATTTAATATTGTACATTAATAAAATGGCTAACTGCACATAATCTTTCATTAAAGCAAATTATTGTTCAGTTCATCTTTAATATATATTTTTAGGAAACCGGGTTTATAGACATTGCACAGAATTCACCAGTACAACATGTATGCCATGTGTTGGCTCGACTTACACTGATGAACCCAATGGTCTCTCAAATTGTCTTAGCTGTACAGTGTGTGATGTTGGTATGTATGAGTTTGTCACAAATCTGTGCTTTATGCAACATATGTGCATTATGTATTTACAATATTGATTAAAGGTATTAAATATGCTATGTTCAGTGTTTTTTTGTGTGTGTATTTTACAGGACAGGGATTAAAAGTAAAAATGGCCTGCACATGGACTTCAGATACAGTTTGTGAGCCGCTGGAGGGGTTTTATTGTACTGATAATTACAGAGACAAATGCATATTTGCACGGCAACACACACAATGCAACCCTGGAGAATATATAAAGCAGGAAGGTTGGTGTAATAGAGTACACTAGACTCAATTATACTATACATTTTATTTAAACAATTAAAAGACTTGATTGCAGGAACAGATTATTGATTTACTCAGCTGCACTTGTGTGTTTGCAGGAACAGCAGTTAAAGATACTGAATGTTCACTGTGTGCAGATGGAACCTACTCCAATGGCTCCTTTCACATTTGTGAACAACATACAAAGTGAGTGTTTGTCTAGAGTTAGCAAACGATCCTGATCAGTGAAAAATGATTACATCTGTAACTGAAAAAATAGAGCAAAGCACATCCAAGGTACTGGAAATAAATAAAAAAATATGGGCTTCATTTTCTTTCCTTCTTTTTTTACTTCCTTACTTTCTTCCTTTTCTGAATAGATAATGTTTCCTTCATGTGGTCTGTTGTTAACACCATATTATTATATTTAGAATTCAGTGTAAATAATTGCTGATCTCCTATGATATCTTATAAGCTGGAAATTTGTCTTAATCTAAAGTTAAGAAGCTGGCAGGCTTTTCTTTATTCCCTCAAATTGTTCTGTATAATATTTCTGAAGTGTCCACTCACGTTTAATTTATTTCCTCTGTTTATTACAAAGAAAGAGATTAAAGCTTTAAACTAAATCAACAATGATGAAACTGTCGAAAGAAATCTTGAAAGCTAAAAGTAGGAACTGTGACATGCAATAAAATGTTAAAAATATTTACAAAATTTTTTAATTTTAATATAATACCACCTGATCTTTTAACAACCTTTTAACAACAGTTTTAGCAATGAGTTCACTTTATTGAAGCATTTTCAGAATTACGGCATAAATTTCTCCCTCAAATGTGTCACTAATGATTATTCTTTCAAAATAATTAATAGAAAATCCATTCTCAAATGGCATTTTAACTTGTTGGCTTCCATTTGTGAGCACCTGAAGACATGACACATTTTTGTATCCTAAGGCTGTTCTCTATAAGACCAAACTCAATATACCTGTCACTGTATTTTCTCAATATAGATATTTTGGGTTTAGCTTCAGTCATAGACTTTACATTTATCACATGGACTCATCTGTATTATTTGACATGTTGTTGTGAAGGCTCTTGAGTTTTGGTGTGTATCTGATGATAGTTTGTATTAAATGTAAAATGTAGCAGAAGTGACCATCAGAGCAGCTCTGGAGATGGAGTTCATGTGTTTGTCTGCATATAATGAGATGGCAAACACTGGAAAAGGCATGAGCATCACATGTGCTTTAGTGTGTAGTGGATAAAACCGCATGTCTGTGCCATACATTCACACACAGACATGCAGAACAAGCAGACATCTTAAATTGTCCCTGCCCTAGTTCATATTGCAAAAATCCATCATGCACAGTAAATTCGGTTTATATCACTTAATTCAGTTCAATTCTGTGATTCTGTCTGCATGTCAGTAAATCACAGATCTCAAATTATTTCGCAGACCCCCTAGCTACAGGTGACAGACATTGAGAACCACCTTGCGAACCTCTGAATTTAATCTATATTTTCCTGCCAAATTGGTCATCTAGAATGGTACTTAAAGGTCAAACAATAAATGCCTTATACACCTGCACAGCCATGGAACTATCCAAACAGCTATTCACGTGGGATCAGCACATTGCATAAACTCATTCAAATACAAGAACTCCAGTTTATGTTCCCATCAAACATCAGCTCACCTTTCTATCACTATACTGCCCAAAAGATGGTTATGAATCTCAGGCCGACACTCCAACACACACTGTAAATAACAGCAGCGCATTTACATCTCTGCAAACCATGTAAATGAACTTAAATGATGATTTCATTCAAGTAAACGATACTATGAAAAACTGCATAACAAATTCATAACATATTAATCATGATTATCTAAAACTAAAAATTCTGTGTTCTTAAAAGCAGTAATACTCATTGAGTACTGTTTATTTTGACAGATGTGAAGATTTAAAACTTGAAGAAATAACACCAGGAAGCAATTCTTTCGATGCCCAATGTGGGTGCAAAAATCTACAGTATATATAATAGTTGGATGCATCATGGCAGTGCTGGCTGTAGGTTTTGCTGTAGGAGTAGCAATAATAATAATAAAAAAGAAGAAAAGCCCACATACAGGTTAGTGCTACAATGATCAAATCCTACCTTTGTATTTGGTATTTTTAAGTGTTTTAATTATTTTAAGTTGGACACTTAGATATCATTTGTCTCCCAAACTGTCTTTAAATCAGCTGGTAATGCAAAGATGAAAAGACTTCGATGAAACCAGGCACATGTAAGTATTTCTTTTGTGTTTAGCATCATAATCTGAATATTTCTATTCATGCAAATTTAATTAAATAGATTATAATAAGATTTTTTACATTATGGTAATTATTTAATATTAAATCATTTGATTATATATATTGTTTTGTTTCAAAACGAAATGGCATGATGAAGATTACATGAGAAGAAAGCTAAGCGGCAATGTGCAGAAATCCTTCCTCTTACAGCAGTAAAATATTAGATAGATTATTATTATTATTATGGTCCTGGTGCACCTGCAGTAAAGGTAGAAATGGTGCAAAAATGAGATTATGGTTTTTGGAATGCAGCCATCGTAAAAGCAATAATATCTTAAATTTGACCCTACACAAGTTTCACTTTCTTTTAGTGGGATGATGCTTAAATCTTGCTAATTCAAATTCCTTTCATTTTCTTCTTCTCCAGGAACAGATTTTCCTGTAATTACTCTGGTCATGTGGCTTCTTCATTACAGCTACAAATAATGATCATATAGATATAATGCTATACATCTATATATAGATACAGATATATCCCTGCGCCGAGACCAGGAGTTGAAGATGCCATCATTTACCTGCTAAACCGTATGTACTAACACCTGGATAAACTGATGAACACTTTGGGGGTCATGTTCTTTAACTTCTCCAGTGCTTTTGACACCATGAGGCTGGCACTTCTGCGTGAGAAGTAGACAGCGATGCAGGTTGATTCCCCCCCCCCGTTGTGTCCTGGATAGTAGACTACCTGACTAGAAGACCCCAGTACGTGCCTACAACACTGTGTGTCAGGAAAAGTGATCAGCAATACAGGGGCCCCACAGTGGACAGTGCTCTCCCTCATACTCTTTACTGTTTAAGAAGGAGTACAGGACAGTAATAGGGAATTGTGTCACATGCCGTGAGGACACTTTTCTGCAGCTACATTTGTGAAAAGACAAAGGAGCTGGTTGTAGACCTGAGAAAGAGGAAGGCACCTGTTACTCCTGTCTCTATTCGAGGTGTCTGTGTGGAGATGGTGGAGGACTACATATATATACGTGGAGGTGTACATAGAATGCACCAGGAACACTGAAGTTTTCCACAGAAAGGGGCCATGGCCACCTCTTTTTTTTTTTTTTTTTAGAAGGCTGAGGACCTTCAACATCTGCAGGAAAATGCTAAGTATGTTTTATGAGACTGCTGGGGAAGCAGACTGAGTGTGACACAATTTTGAATGTGACTCTACAATTTTCCTAGTCATGAAAATAAAGAAAACTCTTTGAATGAGAACGTGTGTCCAAACTTTGGTCTGTACTGTGTATAACTTTTAAAATTACTCTTACATTAAGAGATGTTATAAATATATTAATTTCACTCAAAATCTCTCCAAAAAGATAGATGAATCAGAGGAACCTCATTCATACATTCATACACCAACAAATTCAAACTTCAGGCTAACAACATTCACCTTTTCTCTGTTCTTGTTTTTTGTAGTAATCTGAAATTAATTTTTAATATATATATATATATATATATATATATATATATATATATATATATATATATATATATATATATATATATATACATATATATGGCAATAAAAAAATAAAAATAATAATAAATAAAATATATATATATATATATGGCAATAAAAATATGGCAATACAAAGCATTAAAATATATTCTTGTATGCAATTTCAGCAATAAAAATTTTAATTTTACTAAAAAAAGCACTTCTTATCCCATTACTTGATTAATCGATGGAATAATTGGTAGAACACGCGATTACTAAAATAATAACAGCAACACCTATAGTTATATGTTTTGTTTTTTTTGTGGTTGTTTTAATTGTTAAATATGGAATGTGGCTCCTTATGTTTAGTGATTAAAAATAATAATTAAAGAAAATATATTTATAAATTTTATTTATATATATATATATATATATATATATATATATATATATATATATATATATATATATATATATATATATATAATTACCAATGCTTTTGCAGGATAAGCACATTTATTATTTAAAATTTAACTTGCATTATAAGCAATAACTTGCATCGAGGATCACGTGAACAACACGAACGGCTCGCTTTCAACTGAGACAATGGTTTATTCTTTCTTGCTGCATAAAACAATCCTTCCTGCGTATTTGTCTTCATTTGGTGTGTAAAATTAAATAGTATTGTGAACACGTATTCTTATGGAAGAAGATTCTTCTTACAAGCAATAATCCTCCTCTTCCTCTCCCTCATGCAGCCACGTAATGTATTTTTACCTTATTTTGTGTACTAATCATTGGTATTTGTTTTTAGGGACAATAATTTTTACATCAAATACCATTAATATGTATTATTCAAATTTTACATGAATATTTTTGATTGTGTGGAACAGATTATAGATTATCTAAGTTTACATATTTCCAATGGTAAAATTCACTTTGCATTACGAATAAATCACATTGCAAACTCTTTTCCAGAATGGAATTTCACAATCAAAGTTCCACTGTCTTCATGCTCTATGTTGAGTTTGGTTTCACTAATAATAAACATACATTTGCATAAAGCATCCATATTTGTGCCCATGTCCGTGTTGATTAGAGTATTAAAAACTTGAAAAGTATTAATTTAAGGTACATTTAGAACAGATAAAAATTACAGCTGACAGTTAAGTGTAACAGACCACATATTCGTACTGAAATTTTTCGGTACAAGGCTTTCAGTTTCGGAACACCTGCTGAACGAATGCAATCCTTTTTACGCATGGAACATATTACTGAAAGAAATTATAAACACAAAACCTTTATTTTTGTCCCTATTTTTCACAAGCTGAACTCAACGATCTAAGACTTTTTCTTTCTATGTACACAAAAGGCCTATTTCTCTCAAATATTGTTCACAAATCTGTGTAAATCTGTGTTAGTGAGCACTTCTCCTTTGCCGAGATAATCCATCCACAACACAGGTGTAGCAGTTCAAGATTCTGATTAGACAGCTTCTCACGTCTTAAAGAAGTCCCCTCTTCTTTTAACAACAGTCTGTATATATCTGGAAACTGAGGAGAGCAGTACCTGGACTTTTGAGAAATAAATACTGTCCGATTTGTGGCTGATACAAGATTCTGCCTGCTCAAATCCTTTGTTTTATTTTTGATTTATGACATGCCATGACAAGTTTGAATTGGAGGCAGGGCTGGACTAAAGGCAGACCAGTTCTACTCTTCTACTACTAAGATTTACTTTTTATACCCACACACAAAATAGTGAAAACACACGTGATCTGATTCAAATTGCATGTTATTCATCATGGGCACTTGCTTAGTGTCGATGTTATGGTGCTACTTTTGTATCGGCAGTAAGTGTAAGCAGAGCTCTTCCCCGCCTCCAGTCCGCATCCGCCACCCACAACATTTCATCTTTTAGGGAGGAGCAGAATCAATAATTCCCACAACAGGAAGATAGAGAAATTGGAAAATATCCAAACGGCTTCGAAAGAAACCCGTAAACAAACCTTAAAAAATGCAGGAAAAAAAGACGAACCAAAAAAAAAAAAAAAAACAAAGACAACATCAGGATCAGCAAATTGTATATTATAGACATACAACTTTGTAGGCAAACAAGTTGTTCTGCTCTTTCAAGTTTTGCTTTCAGTCTTCAGTCTTTCATATTATCGTTAACCAAAAGTGTTATGGAAGATTAAATCGGTAAATAGTTAAAATAAGTAGGATTCCTACTCATCATGAACTAGTGTCATAAATATAAAGTGTAAAACGTGCATTCGGCAATTTTGTATCATTGGCTAGAAAGTTAGTGTTTGTTATAATAAATGTCCTTTTGATCATGTCAGCAGAAAATTAAACTACATTTAGCAACTGCTATGTCTGAAGAAAAACTTCCTCATAATGTCAGAAATATAGAGTGTAAGGAGCATTTAGCAGTTTTGTTTAATTGGGTATAAAGTGTTATATAACAACAAAGGAAGATGTGACCACGTCAGCAAAAAATTAGACACAACAACTGCTTTAGCTAAAGAACAAACTTCCTCAAAAGTCAAGTGATTACAAAATAACCATTATAATACCAGCATAGTCTTGTACTGAATTGTACTTCCTATAGTATTGTACTCTCATGTGGCAAAGACGTGACTACAGTAAAGAGTGTTGTTATTCAATAAAACTGCCAATAGCATATGCAAAGTTCTAAAAGTAAAGGTCAGGGACAAATAACAAGCAGTGGGTCAGACATATATCAAACATTAACTATACTATTATTAGTATAATATCTTCTATATTATGTATAGCATAATAACTATAAAATGGATAGTATTAAAACACCATAAATATAGCAAATATTAATCTGTTTACACAAATGGCAGTTGCAATACTGCAAATTTATTAAGTACATTTTGTGAGCACGAGTATAATAAATGTGGCTTAGACAGTGTGTATTTTTAAGCAGTGATTTAAGTGCTTAAGTCCCTCCTTAAAAATGAGGTGGCAGTATTTCTCAGCAGAAAGAGAAAGCACACTGGAGTGAGTGTGGATCAGGACGTGGACTGCTCAACCAACATTATCCTACACTGGAAGTAGCAGATCAACACAGAGAACATGACCCAACACAGAGAACATGACCGAGTAAGAATCTTGTTTATTTCTGTGTGAGCCTGTCTCTAAAATATTTTCGGCTCGGTCATTACACCACATTATATTGACAGCCTCCGTCGTCTTTTATTCCTTATATAGTTTTTATTACCAGGTGTTACGAAATACATTTTAAAGAATAAGATTATTAAGAATTATTGCTCTGCCTGCTGGGAACATTATCTTATGTAGTAAAAAATATAATCATTTACTTTTATTTTCAACATATTTCATTTAATTTTAAATCTATAGAATTTCATCTTTAAGTTTCTGTTTAACATTTGGAAAAATACCTCACTTGCCAGAATCCTAGGATTTTACTTCCACCTTTACAATGAACCCCAGATGAAATGCAGTAAAGATCATACCTACCCAGAACAAAGAACAAAGACATTTAACTTAGAAGATGTAGTGGCTCGAGCGTAGGAGCAGGTGCTATTGCATATGAGGTTGAGATCAGGGATAAGTGTATCACTTACCTGGAGAGAGATATCAGGATATACTATAAGCGAAAGGCAAGCTAGTGGAGGCAGTGTGGTGCTTGGCAATTTTTAAGACCATTTTGTGGGAGTCCCGCGAATGATTTTATTCTCCTGCAACCAACACTTGAATCACCCGAACCCGCATTTACCCATCAAATCTTGTCCTGCCACACACGTTTGCGTCAATTTGCGTCAATAGTGCAGGTCTCTACTTTCAATGTCTCTCCTATCCATCTTCACTGTCACACTTATTAACACATCAATAATACAGCTGTGCCCTCATCAGTGCAACAGTGAAATGGGATCCTCTCAAACAGTGTCATGCTGCTCTGCGTTCCGAACGTTGTCTAAGCGACATACATCAGTATTGCGGTATAATAAAAATTCATATCATAGCAAAAATAAACACAGGTATTCGGTTTGAACCGGTATACCGCCCAGCACTATAACCTACAAACCAGATTTGGCTCCTGCGTACTTCGCCCTCTTCCTGAAGATGAAGATGCAGTTCAAAGGTCGCCATTTGACGCCATTGTAGAGATCCAGTGTGTACTGCAGAAGCTGCTTGACAAGTTTCAAAAAGGAGACTTCCAGAACACATTCCAGAAGGTGATAGTGTGTGAACGTAAGTAAATGCTTTCTCGTAAACGGAACTAGTCTATATAATGCATTTTGAGGATGTAGCAATGTTTTAGATTAGGTTATACAAACTGGTGTACTAAGTATGACCTCAGAAGACATTGAAATGAAGAGACGCGCCCTTACTAGCATATGACCTTTCATCTCCAAGCGTCTGTGTATCGTTGAATAAAAAAACAACTAAAATGAACGAACCATTTTGTGGATATACGGAATATAAATATATGATAAATATAGTATTTTTTTAGTTTAAACTAAAGCTTAATGGCTAAAAGCTGCGGAATAAAAATGCACCTGTGCTTTTTACATTAAACACAAGTTCACCAATATTTCCATGGTTTACTTACTCGTTTTGGGACAGTCCATAACAGGTTACTCGAAAAAGCTATAAAAAAAAAAAAAAAAAAAAAAGGAAAGAAAAGAAAAGAAAAGAAAAGAAAAGAAAAGGCCATTACATAATACATTACGAATTTTCTATAATTCCTTGCGCCCGAGCTGAATATGAGATAAATGGAGAATGTTGTCCCATGTGTGCACCTGGTAAGCCAAAAGTCTTTGATATAACACACAGATATGGTATAGTGCAAGACAAATGTTTAAAGATTCTTACATGAAAGACAAATTCAGTTTATCAAACCACACAATTCATGGTTTTATACATGTTAATTAGTTTAACTGTCTACTTTATTCCCCAAAATAGGATATTTCAAAACAATGGTTAGCAAGCAGATATATTTTATATACCTTTATTCAACATAGCAGATTTTCACCAAGTTGAATGTTTGCAAACACTTGATTTGATGGCATCAGATAAAAAAAACTGATGTATCCATCTCCAAGCTTTTCACAAAAGGACAGATTATATATGTCATATATTAGACAGGTTATAAACAGTTGGTTCTTGTAGTCAGTGTGTTAGATGTAAGGAAATGAGCAAATTGGTAATTTTGACAAGGACCTATTTGTTGTAGTTGGAACAGTTGAGTTGGAGCGTCTCTGCAATCTGGAACTGGCTCTTAGAGCATTTTAAGAAGGTTCTCTGGTCTGTTGTTTGCATAAATAGATGGGTATGTGTGTGCTGTTTACGTAAGGATGTGATTGCACTAGGATGCACTATGGATTGAAAGGCCAGTGAAGAGTGTGACTCTAGTTAATTTTCTGCTGGGAAAACTCTGGGAACAGGTATTTATATTGAGGCAAATTGGGCATGTACCAAACACATTTCATGGCAGTTGGCTCTTTTACACATTGAGGAGGCGCATGGCCTGAGGAATATTGATTCATTGATTATTCAGGCCTCAGAATATAGGTTCAGGTATAGTTTTCATGAGTAACTTTTATATGCTTGTTTCTTTCTTTCGCTGTTTTAGTCATTTTCTCTCTAAACTGATCCAACTTGTCTAACTTTTTAAGTGTCATTATTTAATGAATACACATACATTTGGGTGATACTGAACTAAAAGTACAGATCTTTTTGTTAAATAATAAATGTACAAATGCTTGATCTTTAAGCACTTTCCCTAAGCACCTCATCAAACAGCCATTCATGACATCCTCTAAAATTATTTTAGGGTAATGTATTCAGTGGAACATGGAACATAGTCTGCAATAACAATGCTAATCTTTAGAGATTTTGAGAATTTTTTTTTACTCACAGTTTATACTTAAAGTCCTCTATACAGTCCTAAATTAGCAATATAATTTCCTGGATAAGTTGATGTATAATGATGTGTGTGTGTGTGTGTGTGTGTGTAAAGCGACACGTCGCATGCTTATTAATACAGAGCACAGATAAAGGACTATATATTATTATAGAATTACATACTATATATAAATATATTACATACAGGATATAAATAACAGGTAAATCCGCATGATTTATTATAGTGATTTAATCTGATGCCCCGCCTCATGTCCGCCTTCGTCACTCACAACACTCAGTCTTTCAGGAAGGAGCAGAGCCAAAATTCCCGGAACAGGAAGATAAAGAGACATTGAAAATATCCAAACGGCTTCGAAAGAAACCCGTAAACAAACCTTAAAAATGCAGGAAAAAAGACGAACCAAAAAAAAACAAAGACAACATCAGGATCGTCTCTAGGTTACGACCGTAACCCTAGTTCCCCGAGGGAACGAGACGCTGCGTCGAAACGCTATGGGAACGCCCCGCGTGACCGCCGCCTGAACCACGTGTGTAATCTGACCAATAGGCGTTTGGGCGTGGCGTCATCAGCGGGCGGCGTCGGCGTAAACAGGAAGCTACAAATGGCTGCGAGATGGACCAGACGCTAGCTCCTGCGAGAGAAGGTAAGCGCCGCAGGGATGCAGGAAGTGTGGCACGGAGACGCAGCGCCTCGCCCTCGGGAACTAGGGTTACGGTCGTAACCCAGAGACGCCCCTTCAGGAACTCGAGCTGCGCCGAAACGCTATGGGAACGAGTGTCCAATCACGCCACACTGACCAGACCCTGCCTAGAGAGTGAGGGCCTCGCACCAGCACGCAAAACAGAGGAGCCCGGGTGGCTCTGAGGTCAAGGTCGAGAACCTGACGAAGGTCAGCGGGGTGGACCAACCCGCCGCGTCACAGATGTCCTGGAGTGGGACCCCAGCAGACCAGGCCGTAGAGGCCGCCACACCGGTGGAGTGAGCTCGAACCCCAAGCGGTGCGGGAGGCCAGAGGACAGATTAATGCTCACTGGACAACAGGATATATATATATATATAAGTTGGTTCTTGTAGTCAGTGTGTTAGATGCAAGAAATGAGCAAATTGGTAATTTTGACAAGGACCTATTAGTTGTAGTTGAACAGTTGAGTTGGAGCGTCTCTGCAATCTGGAACTGGACCTTAGAGCATTTTAAGAAGGTTCTCTGGTCTGTTGTTTGCATAAATAGATGGGTATGTGTGTGCTGTTTACGAAGGATGTGATTGCACTAGGATGCACTATGGATTGAAAGGCCAGTGAAGAGTGTGACTCTAGTTAATTTTCTGCTGGGAAAACTCTGGGAACAGGTATTTATATTGAGGCAAATTGGGCATGTACCAAACACATTTCATGGCAGTTGGCTCTTTTACACATTGAGGAGGCGCATGGCCTGAGGAATATTGATTCATTGATTATTCAGGCCTCAGAATATAGGTTCAGGTATAGTTTTCATGAGTAACTTTTATATGCTTGTTTCTTTCTTTCGCTGTTTTAGTCATTTTCTCTCTAAACTGATACAACTTGTCTTACTTTTTAAGTGTCATTATTTAATGAATACACATACATTTGGGTGATACTGAACTAAAAGTACAGATCTTTTGTTAAATAATAACACAGTTTTATGAAAATAATCAAATATATTTAAACATTTATTAAAAATCAAAACCAACATTAGCATAACACAAACACTGTCAAAGCCTCAGTCTTACAGGTGAAAACTCAAAGAGAATAATGTGTTTCTGGATGTGGTGAGGGAAGACATGCAGGTTGTTAATTTAAAAGACGAAGATGTAGAGGACAGGGTGGTATGGAGAACGATGATCTGCTGTGGCGACCCCTGAAGAGAGCAGCCAAAAGAAGAAGAAGAAGAAGAAGTTGTAATATGTGTACTGAGAGTTAATAATACATTCTAGACTAATGATTTCAGCTAGAGTTGCAACATTTAGAATGAAAGGTAATTGCACAATGTGATTTCGTGTTGGTAGAGAGAAAATGCAGAGAAACGATTCTGACAAATGTATATCTTCTATACATACATGGCTTGAAATGGGTTAGGATTTTTACACAAATAAGATATTATGATGCCCAACTTAAAACAATGAATGGAGTTTCCTTAATTCTTTAAGGAGTATTGAGGCAGGATTCCTTAACAATTTGTAGTTGGATTAGGTTAAAGCAGTATTATGAGAGTTCACCTTTAACATATTTTTCAGGAAGCCATGTTTATAGGCATTGCACTGAATTTATCAGCACGACCTGTGTGCCATGTGCTTACTCAACTTACATCTCTGAGCCCAATGGTCGTCTAAATTGTCTTAGTTGTGCGGTTTGTGATCCTGGTAAGTCTGTTTTTGTACATAATCTACCTTTTATATGCATTTAAATTCTAATATAAAAATTATTTGGTAAGGTGAAAATGTTAAATTCAGTGATGTGTGTTTTATACAGAGCAAGGATTAAGAGTAAAGACAACCTGTGCACGGTATACAGATACAGTTTGTGAGCCACTTGAGGGATTTTACTGTGTCAGTAATGACAAGGGCAGCTGTACACAAGCTGTCGAACACAGAAAATGCAGCCCTGGACACTACATAAAGCAGAAAGGTTGGTGTAATATAACTGCAGCAGTATGTACTGTAATTGTTCCCAGTTTTGTACTGGAGCTAATTACAAGGTGACTCAGCACACGTCATGTCTTTGCAGGAACAGCACATAATGATGCAGAATGTGGTGAATGTAAAAATGGTACCTACTCTGATGGATCACTTGACATTTGCAAACAGCACACAAAGTGAGCATTAACTTCACTGACTATATATTGAAAGAAGCATGAGATTAATGGTAACTTAAGCATTCAGAAAACTTTACTGTTTCAGCATTATATATGTAGAGGGTAATCCATAGATAGTTTTCCTCACTCTGTATGAAACTGTAGCTCTGTGGTACCATGGTTATGGTTCTTTACAAGGAAGCACATACATTTAAAATATAACCTAATAACTTTAACTATAAAATATGCACAACTTTTAGTCAATCAGAACCAAGTATTCAGATAGACTGTCGTGTAAAATAAAAAATATATATTGACAGATCTTAAATATAATCAAAAGCAGTAAACAAAAATGTAAACCAGAGAACCAGAATAGAACATGTTTTCGGCATTGATGAATAGATGATATCTTGATTTTTTTGACAGGTGTGAAGATTTGGGACTTAGAGAAATAAAACCAGGCACAACGATCTCTGATGTTGAGTGTGGAAATAAAACTCAAGTGCCTCTGTTCATAACTATGACTGTTATCATAGTTTGCATTATTGTGGCACCAGCACTAGTAATTCCTTTCATAATTAGACATAAAATTTGCCGACATGAAGGTAAGCGTTTTATACTAATCTAACAATATAGATCACTCAATAAGGAAACACTGATAAAAATTCTCAACAGTGCTTTTTTAATCAGGTAGGAAGTCTGAAAAAGAAACAGAGGACATACAAGATAATGTAAGTGTAAATATTCATTATTCATGCACTAAGATAAACTGTAGAGTAAACATTAAATAAAAATCCTACAAACTGAATTTATTACTTGTTTTCCCTTCCAAGGAAACACTTACCATGGTCTCAGCATTTCAACAACCAAATAAGTAAGGATCATGCTAGACTTTTAATACAGTATATAAAAAACTAAATTAATTAAAAGACACATTTCTGTTGTTATTGATTGTTTGGATCATTTAATATTACATTACGTGAAGTTAACAGCATATGTGTTTTTAAAGAGAATTGATGGCTGCTATTGTATTGTAAAGAGTAAACTGTTCTTGCATTGTTCTAATCAAAGAGCAGTAATGCATTTTTGAAATAGCAATATAATGGTAAAGTAGTAAAGCAGTAAAATGTTACAAACCTTTTGGATTATTTTTAGCTGCTGAATGAAGCCTCCCTCAAGTCCAGGTTTTATCACCCAGAGCAGATAATCTTTCATCACTGAACTAGGATGAATTAATTGGCCTCACCGGGGAGCTAGAAAGTACAGTCTAGATAAAAGTGAAGAAGTCTTTCTACAGGACTGTGATGGACTTGGTGCATGAGTATGTCTGGATATCACTGCATTTACCTGAAACACAGAGCTGGGATTATAGCCAAGGACTTTATTCAATTCAATTCAATAAATTTTTATTTGTATAGCGCTTTTAACAATGAACATTGTCTCAAAGCAGCTTTACACAGATAATGTGGTGATTAAAAGTAAATATGTTCTGTGTAAGTATGTTTGTCCCTGATGAGCAACTGTGGCAAGGAAAAACGCCCCGAAATGGCATAAGGAAGAAACCTTGAGAGGAACCAGACTCAAGAGGGAACCCATCCTCATCTGGGTTGCACCGAATGTCCATTTGAAGCAGATATACAATGTTGCGGGGTACAGTGATGATGATCAAAAGCGAACTGTATCCTGGGTCAGTGTAGCAGACTGTTGACATTAACTACAGTCCAGTCCATCCTCAAAGCGCCCGTTCTTACTCCGGAATTTCACCACCCAAGGTGTTGATAAAAAACCGTCCCAAGCCGCACAGAGTGGCCTCCAGTTGAAGAGAACACTATCCAGAGGCAGGCCTGGACGAAGTGGGGAGATCCAAGGAGGGGAGAGGGGCAGGAACAGTGGTCACTGGAGCCTCAGGAGCATGTTTAACTTGACCGAGAGAGAGAGAGAGAGAGAGAGAGAGAGAGAGAGAGAGAGAGAGGGTGACAGGAAGAGAAGGATATGGATTATTAAGTGTCCTTATTGTTGTATGAAAGTTAATGTCACTGTGCAGTTTGGACTCCAGCAAGACTCGCTATGGCAGCATAACTAAAAGGGAGAACCAGAAGGTAACACAGACATGAGGGATCTCTGGGATAAGAGACGACCCACCACACCACCGTCAACAAACCTGAGTGAACGTGTGAATGTGAGGGGACGACAGCATACAAATATCCCAGTTCACCAAACACTCTATATCCATGTTCCCTCCAGATCTGAGCCTTTACCTAAGAAAAAAATCTACTGATCAAAGGCTTGACTAAATAAATACGTTTTCAACCTCGACTTGAACACTGAGACTGTGTCTGAGTCCCGAACACTGGTTGGAAGGCTGTTCCATAACTGTGGGGCTTTATAAGAGAAAGATCTGCCCCCTGCTGTAGTCTTCATTATTTGAGGAACCAACAGATAGCCAGCACCTTTTGATCTAAGTAGGCGTGGAGGATCATACTGGTACAGAAGTTCACTCAGATACTGCGGTGCGAGACCGTTAAGTGCTTTATCGTCAGTAGTAGTATTTTATAATCAATGCGAGATTTGATTGGGAGCCAGTGTAGACTGATTAAAACAGGGGTGATGTGGTCATATTTCCTAGATCTAGTGAGGACCCTTGCTGCTGCATTCTGAACTAACTGAAGCTTATTTATGCACTTACCGCACACCCAGACAGTAAAGCATTACAGTAGTCTAATCTAGAAGTAACAAAAGCATGAACTAGTTTTTCTGCATCCTGTAACGACATCATATTTCTAATTTTAGCAATATTTCTAAGGTGAAAGAAGGCGATCCTGGTGATATTATTCACGTGAGACTCAAAGGAAAGACTAGGGTCAATAATCACACCAAGGTCTTTGACAGCCGTACATGCTGAAACAGAAACACCATCCAGAGATGCTACGTAATCGGAAAGTTTACTTCTAGCTGCATGTGGTCCTAGTAAAAGTACTTCCGTCTTATCTGAGTTGAGCAGAAGAAAGTTATCAAGCATCCACTGTCTAATGTCCTTTACACACTTCTCAACATTGTTAAGCTGATCTCTCTCATCTGGCTTTGCTGAAATATACAGCTGTGTGTCATCAGCATAGCAATGGAAGCGAATCCCATGTTTATGAATAATTTCACCAAGAGGCAGCATATATAAAGAGAAAAGCAGAGGGCCTAAGACAGATCATTGAGGAACACCAAACTTTACCTCAGAGAGTGTGGAGAACTCACCATTTACATCAGCAAACTGATAGCGATCAGTCAAATAAGACCTGAGCCAAGAGAGCTGTTCCCTTTATTCCAACAACGTTCTCAAGTCTAGCAAGTAGTATAGTGTGATCAATGGTGTCAAAAGCTGCACTAAGGTCGAGCAAAACAAGTAAGGAGACAAAACCCTGATCAGAGGCCAATAACAGGTCATTTACCACCTTAACTGGATTTATATTAACCGTCTGGATTTCTTGCCTGATGTTTTCAATTTTATTATTAAAAAAGTTCATGAAATCATTACTACCTAATGATGGTGTGCATGTTAGCGCAGTGTTTTTATTTCCTGTTAATTTTGCTACCGTGCTGAATAACCCTTTATCACCCAGGACTGCTGCTTAGTAATCTCTTCAGTCCTTTATCACAAAGAACCTAAATTAATCCTGCACTTCACAAGCATGACTCAAGCTGCTTTGATTGAAAAAACAAGAAAGAGGAAGAAGAATGAACGTTGATTTTAAATCCTGACCATATTGGTTGTGGAGACACTATTTAAAAGAACACTTGTATATTTTGTTTCGTTTCACTTTGTTCTGTGTACTACATGTGTTTGAAATGAAAATGAAGAAATTGGACTTACCTTTGGGACTAGACCTTTAAGGAAGAAAGAATCATAAAATCATATATAAAAACATTTATGGAAAATTATAACTTAGAACTATTTTTAATAGCATTTTACACACAATCATTTTAAAATACAATTATAATAATGATTTTGTATATTATATAAATGCAAGCAGACTATCATTCTATCATTCTAGTAACTTATTAACATTTTTCTCCTCTCAGTTCTACAGAAATAACCAGGAAATATATTATGTCCCGAGGTTACTGGAGGTAAATATAAGGTTGCATGTGGAAAATACCTTATTGTCAATTACAAATTCTATAAAATTTCAACACAAAAAGATAGATGGCTGTTGACAGGCTCAAATTAGATATAAAAAAGATAAATATAAAAAAAATACGATTTAGCATAATTACAGTTGTAACAAAAAGTTGCAAGTTGCCAGGAGTTGTACCAATGAGCTTTATGGAAGCATTTGAGAAAGGCCTTCCTGAGAACAATTCACTTCATTAGAAAATGCAGAACCTAAATATTGGTCACAAAGTGGAAACTACAAATTATAAACACATGACGTTCCATTGGAAAATTTTGAAGGCTGTAGGCTGTTCAATGATGTATGACCATTAAACAGTTAATGGTGCATCATGTTATTTGCAGTCTACATTACAAAAGTTCTAATAAATGGTCAATAAACACCTTCCACGCAGTGAGGAAACCTCACCAAAGGCTATTGTTCTTGAGGAAACTAAAGCAAGCTAGATTAGTACTAAAACGTTTCTAGTGAACATCTACTATAGAGAGTCCATACTAAACTGAGGTTAGCTAGCTGCATTGCTATCTTTATTTATAATTTTTTTTCTTTCAAAGCAGTATAGTGTAAAATACGTATTTATTTGTGTGAGAGTGAAATAGTTACTGAATGTTGAATATTGAATATTAATACCCTAATATGTTAATATTACCAGTACACTTTTTCAAATGCATTATAAATTATGTTGAGTTCAACATGCTCAGAAAAGCTGAAATCTGCAGTCTGAAAACACCCTCAGTACTTCCCATGTACAGAAACAGTCATGAACTGAGACCAATAACCAAAATTGCTTTTATAGTCTCCCAGTGCATGTTCCAGTATCTGATTTGCTTTCTTTCTGTATTTTTTTGTTGTAACTATATTTGGCTCCCAATTTGAATGGTGGACAGATGTGTCCTTCAACCACGAAACTCTTTACAACACCATCTTTTTTTTTTTTTGTAGAGGAAATGTAGTAAAATTCAAGGGAGTCAGAAAGGTTATAGGCAGAGGCTTTCTGAGAAGAATGCTTGGTGTGTCTTGCTTTCATAATGCATCAAATTACAAAACCAAAAGCAGACTTATAACAAACCAGTCAGACCACCTGAGATCTGAACTCATTTGGGACATGTAATCTGGGCTGGGTCGAAAGGGAAAAAGCACAGAGTCTATTTTAATTCGGCTGAAGCAAGCTTTGTGTAAAGCGAGCTTGGTGTAAAGCAAGTTTAATCAAGCTTTGTGTAAACTTAAACCGTTATTTTCGAAGTCTCAGGTGTCAGTTCTTAGAAGCAGTCAGAAAGTTTCCAAAACAAGACTGTCTTCAGGAGAAACTTTTCCAGATTCCATGTAACATGACAAGATGCATTATGTATTATTAATTAAATTAATGAAACTATAAAGAAATAAATTCATAGTGTGTCTCGTTGAAGAAGCCTAATATCCATATTTGATATTTGTTCACAGCTCTGTTAATTTTGTTTGCACATCACCTAACCTCTGCCTGTTTTTAACTACATTATGCCAATCATTTTTAATTATTCCTCTTTGATTAATACACTGTCTTTAACTGTATCCATGCACATCATAACAGCCCCTTTGGCCAAACAGCATAATTTGTCCATGGTGCAATGAATTCTCTGACACTTTAACCTTGTGCACACACTCATTAACCAAGGTATCTCTATGGAGCTGATTTGGATGCTCTCATAATAGACATATATTGCATATATTATATATTATATTAATCATATTAATTGGTTTACATGCTGTTTTGTACCTCCTGATTGCTGTGATTGACGTTTTTGCACAACATTGTGTTCATGATTGCAAGTACACTCTTGTTTATAGTTCTTTCTTTTGCACATTGTACTGTCTTGTGTTGTTAGATTTAACTGTATTTTTCTGCACTGTTTGCACTAACTTGCACATGATGCACTTTATCACATGATGACACTTAATTTAGTCTTTGCTCAGTGTTCAGTTATGTAGCGCTATGTTGTTTTATGTAGCACCAGGGTTATGGTGGAACGTTGCCTCATTTCACTGTGTTCACTTTATATGGTTGAAATCACAATAAAAGCTTCACGACTCTTGACTTGACTCATTATATCCAGAAATGCAAAGCAAACCCCAGTTATACTATACATCAGTGGTCCCCAAACCCCGAGCCGCAGACCGACACCGGTCCGCTGGTCAATTGGTACCGGGCCGCACAGAAAGAATACATAACTTACATTATTTCTGTTTTATTTATTATCTGATTCTGAACGATGTTTTATTTAGGAAAATTACCGTAATCTCTTTACTCGTAATATTAATATTAATCCGGTCCATGAAAATATTGTCTGACATTAATCCGGTCCGTGAAAATATTGTCTATCATTAATCCGGTCCGTGGCGCAAAAAAAGGTCGGGGACTGCTGACAAACAGTATATATAAATGACAGGTAAATACGACTTGTTTTTAATGTAGTGATTTAACCTGAAATTGCCAGTAAGTGTAAGCAGAGCTCTGCCCCGTCTCAAGTCCGCCTCCACTGCAATGCGTCACCCAAAACATTCCCCCTTTCAGGAAGGTGCAGAACAGAAATACGCCACAAAAGAGCCGGAAGAGAAAGACACTTTGGAAAATATCCAACAAATTCGTTAGAAACCCGTAAACAAACCTCTAAAAAGCAAGAAAAGGAAAAAAACAAAGACAACATTAGTATCAGCGTTTTCGTCGTGTTTTTACAGGAAATATCAACAAGGTAAGAACCTCATTCACCTTATTTTTTCTTGGAATTGTGTGGGATTTACATAAGCTTATAGTTCTGAAAAACCCCCACTTCTTCTTCTTCTTCTTCTTCTTCTCTCGGCTTCTCCCATTAGGGGTCGCCACAGCGGATCATCTGTCTCCATTTATGTAATGTTTATAATTATGGATTATAATTACATGCAAAATAAAATGAAGCCAAAAAAAGCGCATTGAGCCTCGTTCGTGCAAAGTGTATGTTAAAATAGGCATACAACATAATTTTCGCTATTATATAAAATATAAATCTATAAAAAAATTAACGTTGTAAGTTACAAGTATATGCAAAATACACCAAAATCCTTAAATAGCCAGTGTAGAAAGGAATGAAGCATGTTGGAAATCCCCAAAAGCAATTACCTTTGACTTATAACATCAATAATTCAAAGCAAGTTGTTGTTCTGCCCTTTCAGGTTTTACTTTCAGTCTCAACTTCAATGTGCATGTTTTTGTATGTGCGTCTCTGTGAGTAACAGATTATCGTTAACCAAAAGTGTTATGGAAGATTAAATCGGTAAATAGTTAAAATAAGTAGGATTCCTACTCATCATAAACTAGTCATATTAAGTGCAAAACGTGGACTTTGCAATTTTGTTTCATTGGCTAAAAAGTTAGTGTTTGTTATAAAAAAAAAATTTACTTTGATTAATGTCAGCAGAAAATGTAACTACATTTAGCAACTGCTATGTCTGAAGAAAAATGAACTTCCTCTTAATGTCAGAAATATAAAGTGTAAGAGAGCATTCAACAGTTTCGTTTATTTGGGTATAAAGTGTTATATAACAACAAAGGACCCTGTGACTATGTCAGCAAAAAACATGTTTGCTGGTATTATATTAATTTTGTAGTCACTTGACTTATGAGGAAGTTGCTTTAGCTCAAGAATAAACTTCCTTATAAGTCAAGTGACTACAAAATAACTATTATAATACCAGCAAAGCCAAAAGTATTGGACTCTCATGTGGCAAAGACGTGACTACAGTAAAGAGTGTTGTTATTCAATAAAACTGTCAATAGCATAGAATTCCAAAGTTCTAAAAGTAAAGGTCACGGACAAATAACAAGCAGTGGGTCAGACATATATCAAACTATATTGTGAATAGTATAATATCATCCATATTATGGATAGCATAATAACTAGAGAATGAATAGTATGGAAACACCACAAATATAGCAAATAAAATATCAAAGGCAACAATACAGAAACAACAAATAGGACTATGGCCTGGTTCAATGAGGTGAAAACTAATAGGGCAATAAATGCTTACGAAAAGTTCGAATATAGGTTCATATATCTGTGTGCAACTATAAATTGGGTGAGTGTGAACATGGTGAGTATGATGTATACACCACAGTGTCTATTTTTTAAGTAGGGTGCATTCTGGGAAGTGTAGTTTATTACACATTCAATAGCGTGTAGACTTGTAATGTGTTTGGTTGGAAATACTGATTACCCTTTATCATAGTTTGTAATAAGCGTATGAAACAAAGTCAAAATCAGCAAAGGAAACAGTCAAAAGTCTGATTCAAAATGAATTGCTTTTATCACAAAATTTAACCTCTTTCCTGTCAGCGTGTAAAGAAGTAAAGTAAGAGCCAGATTTTTTTTTCAAAGCAGATGTAGAACTTTTTAATTATACTGGAAATTGTTCACGGTGTTATTTATTCATGACAGAAATTCTTTTCTATATAATTAAACATCTGCTTTTTTATTTTTCAGATTTCTCCAAATATGATTGCTTGACCAACATTCAGAACATTTAAGACTGAAATGCATCTGAAAATATTCATGAGCTGCACTAGAAATTTCACCATTAGAGATATAAATTAACCAGGAGGTGATTTGGACTACTTTCAATGGAACACAGACTCACCTGAAAAAGATGAACTGAATACAAAGCAATGTTACAGATCATGAAGTGTGGGGATGAAACGTTAATTTTTTTTTCTTGATGAGTACAACACCTTCACAATGATTTCCATAAATTTGGAGCAAACTTTCCTTATTGCTTCTTTTTCTTTCCTCAATATTGAACTGTATGTTTATGCTTGTGGACGAGCTGAATATGAAATAAATGGAGAATGCTGTCCCATGTGTCCACCTGGTAATGCGATTTAATATATTACATTACTAAAACAAGTAACTGCAAATTATCTATTAAGGTAAATTATTGTTCAGTTCATCTTTAATATATTTTTAGGAAACCGGGTTTATAGACATTGCACAGAATTCACCAGTACAACGTGCATGCCATGTGTTGGCTCAACTTACACTGATGAACCCAATGGTCTTTCAAGTTGTCTTAGCTGTACAGTGTGTGATGTTGGTATGTATGAGTTTGTCACAGATCTGTGTTTTATGCAACACTGTATGTGCATTATGTATTAACAATATTGATTAAAGGTATTAGATATGCTATGTTTAATGTTATTTTGTGTTTGTGTGTATTTTTTAACAGGACAGGGATTAAAAGTAAAAACGGCCTGCACATGGACTTCAGATACAGTTTGTGAGCCACTGGAGGGGTTTTACTGTACTGATTATTACAGACTCAAATGCACATTTGCTCTGAAACACACCAAATGCAACCCTGGAGAATATATAAAGCAGGAAGGTTGGTGTAATACAGTACACTACACTGGATTATACCATGCTTTAGGGCTGGGCGATAAATCGGTTTTATCGATTAATTCGAATGTGTAGTTTACATCGATCTGTTTTAATAAAAATCGGTTTTCCGCCGACGCTCCCCTCTGGGCTCCCATAGTTTGGAATGAACTCAGCCGTAGAGATACACAAACAACATGGCAGCGAGCAGAGAAGAACTCTGAAACTCTTCCCAAGAAAAGTTAAGCAGCCGCATGTTGAAAATACACGGTTAAGCAGCCGCACTTTGTTTAGTGTTGCGCGTCCAATCGTACACTTACGGTACGGGTGGGGGAAGCGACCAAAATACATGTAAAGACGCTTCAGAACGGCGTTAAATCACCATATTCAAACACTCATAAACAGTCATTTTACTGTGGAGTTTTTAAGAAAAGTAAAGGCAAAATCACTCCAAGCATTTTTAACCATGTTCCACATTCAAACACTCATAAAACATTTTTCTTTATAGGTTTGCTCAATCTTTCAAATTATTTTTATTTACAGTGTCCGTGTCTATTACTCTCTTAAATTTGATCTAATTTTACTGTGGAGTTTTGGAGAAAAGCAAAGGCAAAATCACTCAAAACCTCAGGTGCATTTTCAATCATGTTCCACATTTAAACACTCATAAAACATTTTTCTTTGTAGGTTTGCTCATTTTATGTTATGTTACGTTCTATTTTTACAATTTACAATGGCAGGGCCTTCAATCTTGTATTTTTGGCTTGTTGTTTCTGATTGCACTTTAACCCAAGGTGGGTTATAATCCCAGAAGGGTAAATAAACTTTATTTAATAAAGTTAAAACTTTTTTTGAAATTTTTTTTGTCATATGCAGATTGATTTTAAGCAGGGGGGGGGGGAAATCTATTTAAATCGCAAATCGGATTTTTTGTGAAAAAATCAGGGATTTTTTTTTTTTAGGCCATATCGCCCAGCCCTACCATGCATTAACCAAAGCAGGACCAGATTATTTATTTACTCAGCTGCACATGTTTTTGCAGGATCAGCAGTTAAGGATACTGAATGTGCAGGGTGTGCAGATGGAACCTTTTCTAATGGCTCTCTTACCAGTTGTAAACAACATACAAAGTGAGTGTTCACTTGTCCAAAGTCCACAAATGATCCTGATCAGCGAATAACGATTACATCAATAACTAAAGAAATGGAGCAAAGCACCACCTATATATTGGAATGAATAAATAATGGCTTGGTTTTTCTTTCTTTCTGTCCTTCCTTTCTTCCTTCCTTAAATAAATGTTTGTTCCAAATGTCTTCACACCAAGTTATTGTTTATAATTTGGTATAATCTCCTATGATATCTTACAAGCTGTAAATTTGTGTGTGTGTGTATATATATATATATATATATATATATATATATATATATATATATATATATATATATATAAAATCTGGTTGGGTTCTTTTATTCATTTGGGCTTTAATTGTTCTGTGTAACATTTCTGAAGTGTCCATTCACTTTCTATTTATTTCCTCTGTTTATTAACAAAGAAAGAGTTTAAAGCTTTTAAATTAATCAACAACGATGAAAGAAACCAGATTAAAGAGAAGAAACTTATGCCTTTAATAGGAAGAAATCTTGATTAATAAAAGCTAAACACAAAGAAGGAACTGTGACATTCAATAACATGTTGGGATAAAACAAAAAATGTTTTCCTCCCTAATCTTGAATGCGGGCCTGTATTTTAATGAACACATTATTTATTTGCCTTTGTCCATTTCATTTCTTTAAAACAACAGTTTAAGCAATGAGTTCACTTTATGGAAGCATTTTCAGAATTATGGCACACATTTCTCCCTCAAATGTACGCATATGTTGTGTCACTAATGATTACAATTTCAAAACATAATAGAAATTTCATTCTCAAATGCATGGCGTTAAAAATGTTAATTAAAAGGCTGCTGTAAAAATGTTTTGCATGTGTTACATTAATTAACTCAGGTCTTTGCAGACCAGGGCTCCCTAACTGGTGAACATTTTTCCAAGGAGCTTCTCCTGATTGTAACAGTGATTAAGATTAAGATACTTAAACACTCTAAACCTGTTTTATACTAATAAAGGGAAACACATTTCAATGTAAATCATGTTAATACCAATTACATAATTTAGTACAGTCATTTTTATTTAAATGACATTTGGACTAAACATCATTTATAATTTAAGTAAATTGTCATACGTTTAAAAAAAAAGCAGCAGTAGAAAGAGACATAGTTCTATCATTAACCAAATCATTAAAATGTTACAAATAGAATTAACATTAAAGGGATAACTCACCCATTTGCTCTCTGTAAGAAGTCCTAAATGAAAATTATGTTATTTACTCACCCTCATGAATTTCTTCATAAACAAGGTATAATTAAGAATATGGGTAAAAATGAGAGTCCTCATTGTTACCATATATGGAAAATAGGAACAACAAAGAAACAATCGTTTTTGCACTTTAAAAATGCACTTTAAAAATGCACTTTAAAAATAAAATAAGTGTTTCGTAATTAGATTACAGTTACATTAACTTTATGGGCTTCAAGGCTCCATTTGCAAACATCTGAAGACTTTTTTTTTTTTTTTTTTATCCTGACACTGTTCTCAATAAAACCAAACTCAATATAACTGTATTGTAATTTCTACATTTTAATAGTTTGGGCTTAGCTTCAGTCATGGACTTTAAATATTTCTGCATGTTAGTAAAGAGTGAAGCGAATCATGGCATTTTTTTGTCACAATCATATCATGTTTACTTGATTGATGATTTTGTGCTTATTTTGATTAGCACTTACTTGATTGATGATTTTGTGCTTATATAAAAAAAAAACAATTGTTAAAAAAATTATAATAATTAAAATTGTTTAAGCAAATTACACAAACACACAATATGATATTATTATTAATATTATTATTATTATTATTATTATTATTATTATTTTATTGTGCAATATTAATGTTTATTATACAAGTTGTTCAAGTTACACCAATCTTTTATTTTGATGTGTTGTTGTGAAGGCCCTTGAGTTTCTGTGTGTATCGGATGATAGTTTAAAATGGTGAAATGTTGCAGAAGTGAGCCGTAGAGCAGCTCTTTAGATGATGTTCATGTGTTTAATTGTATATAGTGAGATGGCAAACAGTGGAAATGCGTGCTTTATTGTGTAGTATTTGAAACTGCACGTCTGCACCATTCATTCACACACAGACATGCAAAATACGCAGACTTCATAAATGGTCGTCTTCTGCGGTTTAATATTCTTCATTTAAAAAAAATATTTTGCAGATACCCCTGGCTAGGGGTCATGGGTATTAAGAACCACCTTTAAAACCCCTGAATTAAATCATATCTTAGCAACCAAACTGGTCATATAGAATAGTATTTAAAGGTCAAATAGTAAATGCCTTATACACCTGCACAGCCATGCAAATATCCAATCAGTTAATCATGTGACAGATGCTCAGTGCGTGAACTCATTTAAATCCAAGAACTCCAGTTTAAAAATAAAACATCGGATTACCTTTCTATCACTATACTCCCCAAAAGCTGGTTATGAAGCTAATGCTAATACTCCAACGCAGACTGTAAATAACAGCAGCCCATTTACATCTCTGCAAACTATGAGTATGCACTTTAGTTACTTCAAGTCATTAAAACTATGAGAAACTGCATAAAAAATCCATAACAAATTAATTATGATTTCCTAAAACTAAACATTCTTTTTTTTTTTTTTTATAGCTGTCAAGATTTGGGACTTGAAGAAATAACACCAGGAAACAATTCTGTTGATGCCCAGTGTGTTGTAAAAAAACCTACAGTAAATATAATAGTTGGATGCATCATTGCAACACTGGCTTTAGGATTGCTTGTAGCTGCAGCAGTAATTGTAAAAGAAAGAAAAAAAAAGGCCCATGTGCAGGTAAGTGTCATGTTAATCTAAAACTACACTGTAAAAACCAACAGCAAATTTACGCAGCAAACTAGCAGCTGTGGTTGCCAGAAATGTACCGTAAAAAATACGAACTGTACTTTACAGTGTAAGTGTATAGTGTGTTGAACTGTAGTTTACAGTGTAAAAAAATTGTCCTATATAATACTGTCAGCTCAGGTTAGCTCATTTTATTTTCAGAAAACGACTGCACTTAAATTGGCCAATGGCCATTTGTTTATAAACTAATATTGATAACATTTAAGTAATGTGAGTATATTAGTTCTGAGAATGTACTTTATTTAAGTCCATGACAAATGTGCAGTATTATTCAACCCCCCGCTTCAGCACTTTGTGGGGCGCCTTTTAGTTTTTATAACTTCTAACAAGCGTTTTCGATAAGTGCTGACAAGCTTCATACACTTCTCGATTGTACTCTTTGCCCATTCTTTACGTGCAAAAGCCTTTAACTCAGTGATGTTTGACCGCTTCCGTGCTGCAACTGCCTTCTTCAAATCCCACCAAAGATTTTCAATTGGATTTAAATTTGGTGACTAAGAAGGCCACTCCAGGACACTCCAGGATCTTTCCCCCAACCAAGCTTTGGTTGATTTGAAGGTGTGCTTGGGATCATTGTCTTGCTGGAAGATCCAATGATCACCAAGGTTTAATTTGTCAACAGAAGGCATCACGTTCTTCTTCAAAATGACCTGGTATTTCTGGGAATCCATAATGCCAGGTACACAATCAAGATTGCCAGTTCCTGCCGCAGAAACACAACCCCACATCATTATTGACCCACCTCCGTGCTTGACCGTGGGGATAGTATTCTTCTGGTCATAAGCCTGACCTTTTGCACGCCAGACATACCGCTGGTCCATATGTCCAAAATGTTCCAGTTTGGTTTCATCAGTCCATAGAACAGTCTCCCAGAACTCTGTAGTTTTGTCCAAATTCCTCCTGGCATATTCTAGTCGACTCCTGATGTTCCTTGAGGTCAAGAGTGGAGTGCGTCTTGGCGTCCGGCCATGAAGTGTTTGATTATTCAGTGCACGTCTTATAGTTGCCGCTGAAGCACTTGTAGCAGCCTTCATCATGTCATCCTGTAACTGTCTTGCAGTCACATGGGGGGTTTTCTTAGCTGTCCTGACTAAGTTGCTAAGGGCCCTTGATGAAATTGTGAGCTTTCTTCCACGGCCAGACAGGTTTGCAGCTGTTCAGTAAGTTTTAAACTTCCTTATAATGCTCCCAATGGTGTCTCTTGGAATGTTAAATCTTTTGGAAATCTTCTTATACCCAAGGCCCTTCAGATGTGATGAAATAATCTCCTCTCTCAACTTTTGTGGATGCTCCTTTGTCTTTCCCATGATTGCAACTCACCTTGAACACCTTCATGGTCGGGGTTTATATATACATCACAGCTGAAGCAAATGAAGGATCGTTATAGAGTTCCCAAAATGATGTTTCAGCTCCACTTCAGGCCATAAAAACTGCCAGAAAACTTTAGAAACAACAATATTATACAGGGGTTGAATATTTGTGACATGGCGATATTAAAAAAATATACTGTTACACACAAATACTACATCATAGATTTTCTGTGTTGATTTTATGTATCACTAAACTCATTAAGAAGCCATTCAAAGCAGAATCCTGCACTTTGAAATCAGAAAGAATAAAAGAATTTCACATTTCAAGTTCAATATTTAATATAAAATTATTTTATTGAAAAAATTTTAATTTAATCTTTTTTTTTTTTTTTTTTTTTGGAAGAACTGTGAGGGTGATGTTCTTTGACATCTCCAGTGCTTTTGACATCAGGCACTTCTGGGTGAGAAGCTGACAGCGATGCAGGTTGATGCCCCTTTGTGTCCTGGAAGACCATAGTTTGTGTGCCTACAAGATTGTGTCAGGAAAAGGGACCCTGTTTCAGTTACCGTCATTTTTTACCATTAGCAGGAATGAAATGCATCAGAGAAGCGATGATTGCAAAATCAGTTGATCGTTTGTTTTGATCATACCAGGCCCTAGGAAAAAATATACACAGACCAGTTTAATGGGACCATTTGAGCAGTGGCTGAAGATCAAAAGGGGCATGCTGCAGTGTATGGTGAGAAGTGCTGTGAGGTAGAAGTGACAGAAAATGGAGGGTTTTGTTAATTCAGCCGCAATTACAAAACAATTTGGGAAAACATGTCAGATGTAAATAAAAACAGAATACAATGATTTGCAAATCTCATAAACCTATATTCTACTCATAATAAAACATAGAAACCATACAATTTTTAAACCCAAGGTAATGGCTGTAACACGTCTAACAGGTTCTAACTGCTACACTATTTTAACCTAAACTGAGACACTATTATAATCTATAGAACTAAACATCCCCAGAACTCATAACTACATTCAAAATGTGTTTGAACCAGATGTTCTGTCAGATCTTCTGCTCAGAAATGACAAAATAAATGTAAACAGTAGACCCATAAATAACGCTTTGATATTAAATGAGGTTGGGTTTCTGCTGTTCATGTGAACATTTGTGTAACGAAATATGCAAATTACCCCACATTCTGATAAATACATTATTAGCATATCGGTGAACAGAAGACTAAGAACACATGACAAAGATTTTCCCCAATACTATTTATTTTATAGCATTAAATAGAAGTTTGTGTTTAGGCAGCTACACTCAAAAGATTATAATAATGATTTGTTTTAATACTTTTATTTTGTTTAAATATTTAATTAAATTATTTATTAAGAGTTCATGTAATTATATTTATTGTTAACACATTTTCTATAATTGATAACATGTATTTTGCTCTTTTCCACAACTGCCTATAAAAACATCTAGATGCTAAATGCTAACTTTGCAAACATTGCTAACTGCACAACTGTTTATGAAATAAATAATTATCTTTAATACATAATTAGTACATCTTTCATGCATTATTATTGGTATTTATTGTTTAACTGAATAATGTTGAGTGAGTATAATATAAATCTGTATCATGTGGTGTAGTATCCAAAAGTAAAAAAGCCAAAGACTAATGGTGCTAACTGGAGTTATTCCACGTCTGAGTTCATCATGGACAGCAGGATAGAACAAAGAGCAAGTATGAAATGTGAGATGCTGCAATTAGTCGTTTGAGGTGTTTTGAATGGTACACGCTCTTTAAGAGTGGAAGAACGTCACTGGAAGACGATGCAAGATCAGGAAGACCTTCAACAATCTCAACCCCCAAAAACTTCGAAACCATAAGGCAACTTGTGCATGATGATCATTGGAGAACAATTCACATGATTTCACTTCCACACCTACTCACCAGATTTGACCCAAAGATGAAGATCCATTTCAAAGGTTGCCATTTTGACAGCATTGAGAAGATCCAGGGTGAATCACAGAAGCTGCTTGACATGTATAAAAAAGAAGACTTCCACAACATATTCCAGAAGTGGAAGGAACCCTGGGAGCACAGTATTGCTGTTCAAGGGGACTTTGTTGAAGGTGGTAAGTGTAAATGTAGTTTTTAAACTTTTTAAAACTACCTCATATAATACTACATATACATTTTATATTGTATTTCTTTTTTTGAATTTGAAATTATGTTGAATATTTTTTTCAATATAATGCACTTTCAGGATGAAGCAATATTTTAGATGGGGTTATAAATAATAGTGCACTAATATGGACTCAGAAGCCACTGAATAAAGAGACGCGCCCTTATTAACATGACCTTCTATTTCCAAGCGTCTGTGTTTCGTTACTGTAAGAACAAAACCGAAACCTAACAAGAACGTAATCTAGGCCATTTTGTGGATAACAGGTGTCTATTTAAGGCTGCATTTTAGCAACAGCGCCCTCTATGGTCACAACATACGATGCTCACAGATTCTGGTGTAACACCGGAATAGAAATATATGATAAATATACGGTATTTTTTTTAGTTTAAACGAAAGCTTAATGGCTAAAATCTGCGGAAACATTATTATACAATTACATACTAGATATAAATATATTACATACAGTATATAAATAACAGGTAAATACGGCATGATTTATTATAGTGATTTAATCTGAAATCAGCAGTAAGTGTAAGCAGAGCTCTTCCCCGCCTCATGTCCGCCTTCTGCTGCAGTGCGTCACCCAAAACATTCCCCCTTTCAGGGAGGAGCAGAACCGAAAATACGCCACAACAGAGCAGAGAGGTAAAGAGATATTAGGAAATACCCAATGGTTTCGAAAGAAACCGGTAAACAAACCTCTAAAAAGCAAAAAGTAACAAAGACAGCATCAGTAACAGCGTTTCTTTGTGTTTCTCCAGGAGAAATCAGCAAGTAAGAACCTCATTTATATCATTTATTTTCCTTGGAATTGTGCTGAATCCACATCAGCTGATATTTTAGAAATATTGTGTTTATATTTATGGATGATAATTACATGTAAAATAAAGCTATATGTTATAATAGGCATACAGCAATTTTCGCTATTATAAAATATATGCATCTATTAAAATGTAACGTTGTAAGTTAATATAAAAATCTTTTAATAATCAGTGTAGAAAGGAATGAAGAATGTTGGTAATTCCCATAAATACTTACCTGTGACTTATAACGTCAATGATACAAAGCAATTTGTTGTTCTGCCCTTTCAGGTTTTACTTTCATTCTAAATTTTAATGTGCATGTTTTTGTATGTGAGTCTGTTAGTAATTTATTATGGTTAACCAAACCAAAATGTAAAAAAATTGTTAACCATCATAACCTAGTCTCATAAATATTAAAAAAGTGAATTAGTTAATTTTGTTTTATTGGCTGGAAAGTTAGTGTTTGTTATTCAATAAAACTGGCAATAGCATCGAATTCCAAAGTAAAGGTCAGTGACAAAGAACAAGCAGTGGGTCAGACATACTGTATATTAAACATTAACTATATTATGAATAGAATATAATATCTATATTATGGATAGTATAATAACTAAAGAACTGATAGTATGGAAACACATCATAAATATAGCAAATATAATAAAGGCAAATATATAGTAACAACAAATATAATTCTAGTTTGGTTCAATTGGGTGAAAAATAATAGGGGAATAAATGCTTATGAAAATTTGTAATATAGGTTCATATATCTGTGTGCAACCCTAAACTGGGGGGGTGTGAGTATGATTTTTACACCACAGTTTCTAGTTTTGTAAGTCGGGTGATTTCCTGGAAGTGCAGTTCAATGCACATTCAACACACTGTAGACTTGTAAAGTGTTTGATTAAAATACTGATAACCCTTTTTCATAGTTTGTATAAGCGTATAACACAGTCAGAATCAGCAAAGGAGACAGTCAAAAGCCTCAAACTAAATTAATTGCTTTTTAATCTTTAAAAAAATACAATTTCCAAAGCAGATGTATAAGTTCTTAATTATACTGGATATTGTTCACTGTGTTATTTATCATGACATTAATTTTTTTCTATATACTGAAAGATTGCTTTTCTTTTTTTTGGTTTTATGATTGCTTGAGCAGCATTCAGAACATTTAAGACTAAAATACATATGAAAATATTCATGACCTGCACTAGAAATTTCACCATTAGTGATATAAATTAACCAGAAGATGATTTGGACTACCTTCAATTGAAAACAGACTCACTTGGAAACAGATGAACTGAATACAAAGCGATGTGGTGGATCATGAAGTGTGGAGATTTTTTTCTTGATTTAGACGTCCCATCAGCAGTTTCACAATGATTTCCAGTTTGGAGCATCCTTTTCTTATTGCTGCAGAGTGTATGCGCTTGTGGACAAATAAACAGATTTAATATTGAATTATATAAATAAACAAATATATGATTATATAGGAGAAAATAAAAACTTGCCATATACTAAAATCTTCAAATATTCTTCCATTCAAAGTAAATTATTGTTTATTTAATCTTTGATATATTTTTAGGAAACCGGGTTCATAGACTTTGCACAGAATTCACCAGCACAACATGTTTGCCATGTGTTGGCTCGACCTACACTGATCAACCCAATGGCCTTTTGAGTTGTCTTTACTGTACAGTGTGTGATTTTGGTATGTATGAGTTTGTCATAAATCTGTTTAATGCAGCACTATGTGCTAAATCTATTTACAAAATTTATTAAAAGTATTAAATATAATCTGTTTAGGGTTTTTTTTGTGTTTTTGTGTGTATTTTCCAGGACAGGGATTAAAAGTAAAAATGGCCCGCAGATGGACTTCAGATACAGTTTGTGAGCCGTTGGAGGGGTTTTACTGTACTGACGATTACAGAGACAAATGCATATTTGCTCTGCAACACACGCAATGCAACCCTGGAGAATATATAAAGCAGGAAGGTTGGTGTGCATTTTCCCAGCAGCTCATTTGAACTATTGAATGATTAGATTGCTGGAACAGATTATTGATTTACTCAGCTGCACTTGTGTGTTTGCAGGAACAGCAGTTAAATATACTGAATGGTCACTTTGTGCGGATGGAACCTACTCCAATGGCTCTTTTCACATTTGTAAACAACATACAAAGTGAGTGTTTGTCCTGAGTTAGATAGATAGCTAGATAGCTAGATAGATAGCTAGATAGATAGATAGATAGATAGATAGATAGATAGATAGATAGATAGATAGAAAGAATTGTGGGCTTCATTTTCTTTCCTTCATTATTTTCTTTCCTGCTTTATTCCTTCCCTAAATAAATACACAAGTGGCATGTTAAATCAACATTTATTTTGAGTCGGATAGACGGTCATACACATTTAAAAGTGAGTAACTTGAGTAATTTTGTTGATTAGTGCTGATTTGAGACGCGAACTGTTTTGAACGATTTAGTCCGATTTGGTGAACTGGTTCGACCGGTCCACTAAAAGAACCAGTTCAAATGAACGATTCGTTCACGAACCGGACATCACTACACTCACGGTATGGGTGGCGATAGCGGTCAAAATAGACGTAAAGACGCTTCAGAAAGGCGTTTTCGTTATAAAACAAAAAGACAAAATAGCAATGCATTTTTTTTTTTTAAATCAAAGCACAAATAATAAAATGTCTTGTTTGTGGTGTAAAAAACAAAAACATTATATATATATATATATATATATATATATATATATATATATATATATATATATATATATATATATATATATATAATTAAGACCCATATTTAAACACTCTTAAAGCATCTTTACTGTAAAGTGTTTGAGAACATTCAGAAAAATATCGCTTAACCGAAGTTAAATTAATACGCTTCTGGCTTAAACGCAAAGTAAAAGAACTTCCTGTAAGTCACTTATTTTACACAAATTCTAATCAAAATAAAACATTTATCAATATACAAATAAAACATCAAAGGCAATGCAAATATCCATAAAAATCAAATAAGACTATAAAGGTTTGGTCCATCAGACGAAACATTATCAAAGAATAAAAGGTTACAGGAAGTTGTAATATAGATGCACACGCCTATTGTAGTTGGCGGGGTTCAGGGACAAATGAGACGCCCGTATTTTACGGTGACTGTGTTTGATTGGACGATTTAAAACAAAAACACGCCCACCTGTGATCCTTTATTTATTTACGAAACCGAACTCTTGAGTCATTCAGTGGGTTTTTATATATATATATATAAACGAAAGAATGCACAGGCAAATACAGTAATTGGACTGGTTACTGAGGGAATATTCCGTCTACTGCAACTTTGACAGAAAAAAAAAGACTAAATACTTTGAACTCGGCTACCGATGAAAGTGGAGGACCGCAAGATGAACCAAGGAACTTGCTAGTGAAAGGCAAAAAAAAACCGGCACACTTCTGTGCACCGTTCTACTGGTGTTACTCTGTGTTTTTATCATAAATTATGAAATCCACGTCCCTGACGCTTCTTTTCTACACGATCGGTAAGCGGGATATTTCCTTCTCACGGTACCATGATATCAGCTGTACAATAAATTATTCACTTTATATACGAACCAGTAAACTGTAATAACGTTCAAGTTAACGCAAACACACACACACTAACCATGTTTAGTTTTTAAGGGAGATCATTTTGAACATTATAAATGATGGAACTGGCAACTCTGAACTACACCTAATGTAAAGTGCAGTTACAGATGCTAAAGTCACAGAGATTATTTACACTCTACTTATCTAAATAAATTACTCTCCATCCTTCAGTTTTCCTTCTAGTGCAAAGTTATCCTCATACATGTGTAAATGCAAAGTATATAATCAGCATTTAGACTGTTACTGGTTGTGTGTAGGAGGATCTGTGAAAGCAAACCTCTAGAAACAACAACTGGCATATTACGTGTACATGAGTATTAAGACTCTTTGCAACAACACTTGAAAATTAGCTCTGGTCTGTTGATTAACGCTGAGTTGTTTCTGCGCTTTGACTGGAGTTTACTTGTGGAAATCATGAATATCAATGAGTGTTTAAGTTATTAAAGCTTTAAAACTAGTTTTTTTTTATATATAAAATATCATTCTGTTTGTGTTTGACTGATTTTTTTCTCTACAACAGGAACTTATAAAAAAAAACAACAACTGTATAGCATAGAAAAAAAAACAAGCTATGAGTTCAGACATCTCCATAGTTCTCACACAGCCAGGAGTATATGATCCAGGAGACTTTTCAAAAGTCTTATATTAATCGAAAAATGCATTTAAACACTATCTTATATAACTACTTTATCAGGATCATGGTTCTGGTGGATCCCAGACTCATTCCTGAAAACTTTAGGGATAAAACAGGAAAACACACGTTCAAGTCTAGACTGAATCTTGTCATGGCACCTACTCTAATGAGAAAAAGAGTGAATGAAGAAAGTAAGCATGCAGACAGTAACCCAGAGCTCAGGATCACAACAGACAGTGAGATACTGTATATTGGTGAAATCACATTAATCTGTTCATCAAATGTTTTAATCGTTTTAAAGAAAAGAAGTAATCAGAAAAGTAAATACATTTTGATAGGATAGTTTTCCACAAACGTAGCTGATTCTTATAACTCTTATAATTGTGTTAAAGTTTCAACAATCAGTCAGACTTTTACTTGCCTCAGAAGTATATACATGCATGTGTTTTGCTACCAAACAGGTGTTTATGCTCGTAACACATTTGGAGCATCATGCAGGCATGGTGAATATCTATCAAAAGCTGAAGAATGCTGTCCAATGTGTAATATAGGTAAGAAATGATGATACTTGCACCATGATATACTGCTTGTTAGGTGATGTAGATGAAGTAAAACGATGTTTTTATTCATATTTGATTCAGCTTGTGATGATTTTATAGAGGCTTTATGTGAACTATAACATATTGGCTCTCTGTTTTCTCATCACTGAATACAATCTCAGTTCATATATTTTTGTTCTGCAGGGTTGGTGGTTCTCAGAGACTGTACTGGTGATTACAGTACAACATGTGCTCCTTGTACTAAAGGAACATTCATGAATGTGCCTAATGGTGTAAACAGTTGTTTTCAATGTAAAACCTGTGACAGAGGTAAATATCATTGTGCACATTTATTTTATATTTTATATTTAAATCATCAGGATTTGCTAATCTAATGTTCTGTTTCTAGGGCTTTACATTTTGCAAAACTGTAGCACAATAAAGGACACAGTCTGTGAGGTCTTAGATGGGTATTACTGTGTACAGCACTCAGATGGAGAATGTTCTCTTGCAATGAAACACAGTGAGTGTAAACCAGGAGAACAAATAAAAACTCCAGGTGAGAACTAATGCCTCAGCCTTTACTCTGATCACAGTCACATTCAAAATGCCAATCTGCATCTGTGTTTTTGAACATATAACATTTCAATTCATAGTAAAATGACATGATTATGGAGCTGTTTTTGGACAATAATGGAACATTGAAATATGTATCTAAAATAAAAGGTTTGGCCATTGCATCTTCAAGCTCCTTGCTACAATTATAGTTATCACTACATCTTACAGAGCATTAAATGGATCAGTAAAAAGTAGTAGCTTCAATTGCACTTAACTTCTGTGAATTATTATTATTTATTTTTTTGCAGGTGTCTGAAAAATGTTAACATGAAAATTTAAAAGTAAAATTATAATTGATTTTATAATTATTAATATTATGATTGCATATATACTTGCATCTTTGCATTTAAAAGTAAAATGGGATTTTTCCTTCCTTAATTATTAACTAAACCAAGTTTAAATCTGTGCAGTACAGAGAGATTTCAGGTGCAGGGTTGGGAAATACTGCATCCTTAAAAACCACAGATGACTGGTTCTATTGTAAAACTGTTGTGTGCTTCACTGTCCTGAATTTGAATTGTGACTTTATTTACAGGCAATAAATCCTCAGACACAGTTTGTAAAGCGTGTCCATCAGGATTTTATTCCCTAAAGGTGTGAGATGCTTTAAATGGAATGAGTAAGTAATTTTTCTTAATAATTTGAACTTTGATATTTTTGGTTGCCTGTTAGATTTTCATCTCTCTGTTGAGTGTAAAAGTGTTCTTTTTTCTTTCTTCAAGCTGTTCACTCAATAATGAGATTGTGGATGAAGAAGGCACTTCTATTACAGATGTTAAATGCAAACGATTAAGGAAGAGATTTGGTCTTATAGCAGCTTTTCTCATAAGTGCAGTTCCTTTACTGTTATTATCTTCATATTGGATGCACAGAGGAGACACAAGTGAGTTGTGTTCGTGTTAACTTCAATTTTAACGTAATAGCATGTTTACAAATCTATACTGTACAATATTCCTATCTATATTGTAAGTGCTTATTTTCCTTTTTCTTGTTTTACAGATAGAGAATTAAGAGTAAGTGCTGACTTTAAATAATATAATATTAGATTGTAATAACATTTGTTTTTCCATATTGATAAAGTTCACACTGCTTAAAGAAGCATTTTGGTTTTTTTTGCACACGGATGCTACACTGTGCACAGTCTATTAGCAGGTCTTTCTAACAAAAGTATTACTTGATACTAAGTAATTCATGTTACAGAAAACTGACTTTGTTCAAAAGAATGTGTATGATATTTACCAATTAAACCATAATCGATTAGAGCCTCCTGACGACATGCCATGAAGTCCAAGGAAATCTGTAGACCTCAGAGGCAGGATTGTGTCCAGGCACTGATCTAGAGAAGGGTACAGAGAAGTTTCTGCAGCATTGAAGCTCCCAATGAGCACAGTGACCTCCATCATCCATATCTGGGAGAAGTGTGGAACCACCAGGACTCCTACAGCGGTCCACCTGTTTTTAGTGGCAGGAACTGGGAGACTAGTCAAGATCAAGGAAAGATTAATGCAGCAATGTACAGAGACATCCTTGATTAAAAACTCTTTGGACCTCAGACTGGGCAACGGTTCATCTGCCAACAGGAAGACAACCAATCGTAAATTTTGTGCAAAAAATAAATAAATAAATAAATAAAAGATTGAATAAAACCATACAAGAAATCAATCTACATATTAAAAATAAAATATTGGTCAAAAATGATTGGTTACTTTCTAAATAATAGAAGTATAGTGCATTTACTTATCATTTTATATGTGTGTGTGTGTGTGTGTGTGTGTGTGTGTGTGTGTGTGTGTGTGTGTGTGTGTGTAAATAAATCATTTTTACAGATATGTGAAAAACAATGCATTGTGATACAAATGCCAATATTAATGAATGCCTCATATCAATGCTCTGTTTACAAACAGTTTTAAACCGAAACGTAGGTCTACTGGTGACTTCTTAGGAAGAATAATTGTACTTTCTAAAACACTGCGAAAACCTTATTAACTGTTGTCAGCTTAATAGTTGTTGTTAATTGTTAGGTTAGTTAAATTTTTTAAGTAATGGGGAGTTGCTGCCGTACTCTACAATTGGAAGATGTAGTCCTTGTTGGATTTGCTGTGGATTTCTTAATACTGTTTGTTCATTATATGCAGGTTCCCACAGAATCCTCACAATTCAGGTTGTGCATTATCAACCAGTAAAGGGTAAGACCTTCCCCATCCATCACATCACAAACATATATGAAAGCCGGTAATATAATATAGAAGATAAATGCTGTTATTACTTTCCTCTAGGGAAGAAAAATTGGGTGATGGATTCACCAGCTCCAGTGAAGCTGAAACAACCTTCCAGAAGAAGAACTGCTCATCACCTGGCCAAAAGGATCCCCAAAGTGGAGCATGATTGTGGCATTATTATGCTGTGGGGGTGTTATTCTGAAGGAGGGACTTGGCAGCTGGTCAGAGTTGAGGGATCCATCTGAGACGTACCAGTGCCATTTGGAACCCACTTTATGGAGAGTTTTAGCACTGGACCTCTTTGAGTAGCATGGAGAAGCTGGTGTTGGATCTATTATGATCGCAAATGTTGAGCTATTTTGTAAATTGCTCAGTAGCTCCTGGTTCCATAATCTCAAATGACTGTATAAAACTGCAGAAAGGACGTTACTCATAATCTTACATTCCAGTGATCATGTTCTCACTCCCCAGTGTTTTGTATTGTTTAAAGATTTATAATCACACTCTTGATGTCACCCAAATGAGGATGGGTTCCCTTTTAAATCTGGTTCCTCTCAAGGTTTCTTCCTCATAACATCTAAGGGAGTTTTTCCTTTCCACACATTGTTCACCTTAACTGTTAAATTCTGTAAAGCTGCTTTGAGACAATGTTTGTTGTGAAAAGCGCTATAGAAACAAACTTGACTATATTACCCGATTAATTAAAAAAAATATTGTCAGATAAATCAATTATCAAAATAATCGTTTGTTGCAGCCCTAGTATGGATGTTGCTACCACACAGGCTGGGCTGTTCAGTTTCACCCAATGTGGTCTTCAGCTGAGATGCTGTTCTGCTCATCAATGATTTGAGTTACTACATCAGGGGTGGCCAACCCGCGGCTCGCGAGCTGCATGCGGCTCTTTGGCCGGTTTCATGCGGCTCTTTTTTTGTGTGTTTGATTTTTAATGTGCGTGTTCGCTTTGCTTACGTTCAATACGGTATTTTTAAGACTTAAATGAGCTTGCCCCTACTGGGAAACTTTGCGGTATATCAGACCTTGGGATGAGGCCAATCATAAATTACAGCGATGCACCGAGAATTTCCGGAAATACCTAAATCACCGAAACAACACGGCAGAAACACAATTGTAATGACGCAATAAAAAAGCGCAGCAGCACACGGTTATCTGGATAAGAGCAAAATGTCTGCGGTGTGCGGAGAGCGATTTGCAAAACATGCAATGCTGAAATTTCAAGAGGGGGTGTATCTGCAAAGAGTTTCTCCAAGTCGGGTTTAATTTATCACCTGAAATCCAAACATCCCGATTGCCTTCTAAATATGAGAAGAACGCGGCGCAGAAAAGTAAAGTCAATCCGAGCATGCGCACTCCGTCTGTAGTGGACATTTTTGAAAAGGCAGGAAAGTTTTCCAGTGATGGTGCCGAGGCAAAAGGTATAACACAAAAAATTATGAATTTCATTGCTTTTTTAATTGAATTTTCATTTCGGTGCATCCCTAAATTATTATCGTTGGTGTGGCCCTCTGACACAATTCAGGTTTCTCATGTGGCCCCTTGTAAAAATTAATTGCCCACCCCTGCGGTATATTCATCTTACGCACATGCGCATTTGACGAAAATACAGTATTACACTCAAGCGAAGTGAACACGCACATAAAAAAACCACAGTCTGTGTTTTCTACGCTGAAACACGTGAAATCAAAGCATCGATCTGTTCTGACTGAAACCCATGTGAAAGAATTGCTTTGAGTGGCAACAGCGGAATACGAGGCAGATTTGAAGGGGATTGTTCAAGGCAAGGAATGCCAAAAGTCCCACTAAAGTGCGGCCTCAGTAGCCGTTGAAAGGAAGAAACATGCCTTTACTAGCACATGAACTTCCAGTTCCATGTACTGTATTTGTGTTTCATTGTGTAGTGGGGCAGTCTAGGTACCGCCCTCGTAAGCGTGACTGTCGCCTGAATGACTGGTGTGACGCCTATTGGCTGCCATTCCAGGCATATTTAAAGACATTTAAAGTATGTCACCTGAGCGTGCATGATCCAATCATTGTCGTTTGTGGGCGGGTGCACGTGGCTTTGCGGGAGGTATGTACCTAGCTGTTTGGCTAATGCTGCTGCTACTAGTGTTTATGCACTATTAAGTGTGTCTATTGGTTTGTAGCCAGGTTGTGTTTAGGATTGGCGTGACGTTGCTGTTGGGTACAGGCTGTCTTTCACTCCAGGTATGTTAATTCTAGTGGATTAATGTTTGTTGCGGTGTGACTCGTGACTTATGCTTCGATTATATTGCAGTCTGTGTATACGCTGATGGAACACCCGCATATTTGCAGCTCGTTGTTTTTTGGATAAAACTGCGAGTAACTGAACCTGTTTAACAATCTACTTCTGGGTATGTATATCTAGTCCCTTGAGCATTATTTGGATTGGTGTCTCTGACTGATTTGTCTTTATTTTTGTCTATTTTAGTGGGGGTAATTGTTCGCGAGCATTTTGTCACTGTGGACTGCGGGGCAAATAAGTTACTCCCGATACCATATTAAGACTGCACTGTTTGTTCTGCTGCTATTTTTATCTCTCTGTGACCATTGGTATTGGATTTGTCAGTTTTGTTCCCTGTTTAATTGGACCAATTTGAGTATTCATGGATCTTTTTTTCAGTTTCTTCTTTGATTAATTTGTTGTTTTTGTAATTTGATTTGAATCTTGTTTGTTTGTTTTCTTTCATCTTGTTTTCCTCTTTTGTTTTTGTTCTTTTCTTGGACCCTTGGTCGAGCTATTGTGTCTAGGTTCATGAGCTTGTGATGCCAACCTAGCAGAGCTCCTGTCTCTGAACCTGTGTGGCCAGTAAATGATCATTCATGGTTTGAACTTGATCCAATGTAAATTGTTTAACTGTATGTGTGTTTTGATTGTTTTTATACTCTTGTTTGTGTTTTTGTTTATTTCAGGAGCTGAAGGCCTCCAGTGAGGGAAGCTAGCTGTTTTGACCTTTGTGGTGGTGGTGCTTCTCTCACAGAGTGTTTTGCCGTGTCCATTGTATCTCCCTCACTTAGTGTGTGTGGGTGGGTGTTTGTGCGGAGCATACTTGGGTGAGTGGGGTGTCTTAAGATACTCACTGTGCAGCTAGCCACCCTACTGGTAAGCCTTAGCCTGAAAGTATTTTATTTCTTTTTGTTATTCCTGCCTGGTTAACAGTTCTTGTATATTTTAGCTAATTCTTATTTGAGAAATAAAAGCATTTTTTTTTTTGTATTTACATTCACGTCTCCTGTGTTTACTGGAAACGAACCTGTGTGCTTTATTTCGAGTCTAAATTTCCCCGTTTATAGAAACGGGGTGGCGTAGTCTGCTTTCCGTTCTAGTTGTATACTAGTGTCGACTTTTACCAACCACCGCCCCGCCACAATTGGATGAAAAAAAAGCTAAACCAAACAAGAATTAGAGCCATTTTGTGGATGTATGTAATAGAAATGTATGATATTACATTGATTTTATTTGATTTTGTATTTGATTTTCATTCACTTTATTTCCGTGAAAATAGCTGCCGTTGTTGTTCAATAGAATATTCAAAATAGGCTCATTAAAACACAAACGCACACACTCACACGAGATGAAATGTGCGTAGATCTTTACAAAATACACATGGATTATAAAGCATGTGAAAAGCACACACAAGATAAAATGCACTGGGTTGAGCGAGCGGAGTGGAATCTTCAGAAAGGCGCTCTGCGCTCTTGAAATATTACCACTCCGGCTTCGCTCAGCTCATATGCCAGAGTGCATCTGAGACTGCGTTATATTAGTCATTGTATTTGAATTAAATAATTATATGAAATGATCAATCGATTCATTTTATAATCCTACTAGCCTTTTATTTACAGTAAAAACCCTTTCCTTTGTGGGAGGACGCTTTCGTTTTTAGTGTCATTGCACAACAATTCATGCGATAACTACTGTAGACGCATCTTGCAGTATGAAGGTTAACGATTAATCGATTAATTGATCGTTAATTTAAACGACGATCGATCATGAGAATTTGTCGAAATTGACATCTCTACTTCCTAGTTACTGCTCAACAGGTGAAGGAGTTTTTGTCCTGTCTATACCATGCTACCAGAACACCTTTTCCACAAACTAAGGCATTTCCAAAACAAAAAACATTATTTTGCAGAAAACACACTGATCAAAATGAGAGAACACTTTCAGATATCTCCCAGTTATTGGTGTTAATCTGGCACCTGGTGCTAATTTCCTTGATTATCTGTCAACCCCTATTTAACTAGCAGCCTAACTTCCAGTTTCACTGACTCTGCAAGATGGTGGGCCGTTCTAAAGTGACTAAAAGCCCTGGGAGCAGGTTGTCCAGATGAAGGCCAAAGGGATGACCCTATCAGCCATAGCAAGAAAACTTTTCTTGCTATGGCTGATAGGGTCATTCAAAATCTGTGATTTCAAGAATATTGAATCTTTTCAACATCAAAAACTTATTCAAGTCCGCCAAGAAGGCTGGTCGTCCACGGAAGATAAATACAAGAGAGGACAGAATACTGTGGAAGATCCCAATGGGCAATTGTTTCCACACTGCAGCTGGAATTGCTCACCAGTTCAGCGCTGAACAGGGTAAGGATCTGTCTAGTCATACAGTGTCTCGACGTTTAAGAGCATTTGGACTGAAAGCCCACTCTGCAGTGACTAAACCTCTCATTTGCAGAAAGAATCAAAAGGCTAGACTAAGCATGTTGTGTGGACAAAGGAGAACTTGTCCAAATTTCACTTCAGTGATGAAAGCAAGTTTAATTTATTTGGGTCCAATGGGAAACATTATGTTCCACAACAAACTGGAGAAAGACTGAACCCAAAGTGTGTAAAGAAGTCACTGAAAAGTGAAGGAGGAAGTGTCATGTTTTGGGGCATGTTTTCTGCAGCAGGAGTTGGGCCTCTTATACAGCTACATGGCAGAGTGAATGCAAATGTTTATCAGAACCTTCTTCAACAACATATGGTTCCTTCCCTGCATTCATCACCTCTGGAAAATCCTTGGCGACAAAGTTATGGCCAAGAAACCCACTAGAGTCACCGAACTGTGGAGGAGACTGGAAGAAGAGTGGACCAAAATCCCACCAGAGCAGTGTGAGAGACTAGTGTTGTCCTGTGGCTGCAGATGTGCTGAAGTCATTCAGAGCAGAGGCCTGTACACTTCCTACTAATTGCTGAGTGTTGTAACCTTCAGAAAATTTGTTGTAATCTTTTTCCATGTACAGTCATTGTTGTTCTCTAATTTTGATCAGTGTGTTTTCTGCAAAATGTTTTTTTTTAAATGCCTTAGTTATTTTGTGGAAAAAGTGTTCTGGTAGCATGGTATAGACAGGACAAAAACTCCTTCAACTGTTGAGCAGTGAAGATGACATTATTTCAGAATTGTTCAATTGTTTGTAAATTGTTCTCTAATTCTGATCTCCAGTGTGTGTGTGTGTATATATATATATATATATATATATATATATATATATATATATATATATATATATATATATAAAACAAACCTTAGCTAGGAAGCTAATGTTTGTTATAAGAAATGTATTTAGGATTACATGACAATGTCAGCAGAAACGTTAAGGAAAGTCATGTCTTAGGAAGAGTAAACTCTCATAATTCCAATTAAGACTGTAAAATAACTAATATAATGCCAGCAATGTCAAAAATATAGGACTCACATATGGCAAAGATGTGACTATTGCAGAGATTGTTTCCATTCATTAAAACTGGCAATAGGCAAGAAATACAAAGTTCCAAAAGTAAAGGTCAGAAACTAAGAACAAGCAGTGGGTCAGACATATATCAAAACATAGAAGAATAATTGTGCAATTATAATATAATAAAATAATTATAAAAAGTATAATAACTTGATATTGTTTAAATTGCACAATGTGATAAATTATTATTATTATTATTATTATTATTCTGTGCAATATTAATGATATAATTTCAAGTTAAATTAATCTTTTATTTTGACATGGTTATTGTGTGAGTATCTGACGATGGTTTTAATTTAAAAAAATGGTGAAATGTTGCAGAAGTGAACCTCATAACCGCGTTCATGTCTACATACAGTATATTGAGACAGGAAACACTGGAAACTGCATGAGTGTGCTTCAGTGTGTAGTGAATGAAACTGCTCGACTTTGTCATTCATCCACACACAGACATGCCAGTTTAATATTCAGACCGTTTCTCAATACTTAAACCCGATCATGTACAAACAACACAACAAACTTCCAGAGATCCTACACATCTCCCTTATTCTGACATTTCATGTCTAATGTGTCATAAGATACAGTCCTCAGATAACAAAATAAAATACATTTCTGTAGGTCACTTATTTTACACAAATACTAATCAGACATCTTCAACAATATACAAATAAAACATCAAAGGCAATGCAAAGATCCATAAACAACAAATAAGACTATAAAGGTTTGGTCCATCAGACGAAACATTATTAGAGAATAAAAGGTTACAGAAAGTTGTAATATAGATGCACACGCCTATTGTAGTTGGCGGGGTTCAGGGACAAATGAGACGCCCGTATTTTACGGTGACTGTGTTTGATTGGACGATTAAAAAAAAAAAACACGCCCACCTGTGATACTTTATTTATTTACGGAACCGAACTCTTGAGTCATTCAGTGGGTTTTTATATATCTATATATAAACGAAAGAATGCACAGGAAATACAGTAATTGGACTGGTTACTGAGGGAATATTCCGTCTACTGCAACTTTGACAGAAAAAAAAAAGACTAAATACTTTGAACTCGGCTACCGATGAAAGTAGAGGACCGCAAGATGAACAGAGGGACTTGCTAGTGAAAGGCAAAAAAAGCACAGTTCTATGTATCGTGACCACATGGTTCTAGTGGTCTTACTTTGTGTTTTATCATAAGTATGAAATCCACGTCTCTGACGCTTCTTTTCTACATGATCGGTAAGCGGGATATTTCCTTCTCAAGGTACGGTATTAAATCTGCTGTACAATAAAATTACTTTAACTTTATATACGAACCAGTAAACTGTAATAACGTTCAAGTTAACGCAAACACACACACTAACAATGCTTAGTTTTTAAGGGGATCATTTTGAACATTATAAATGATGGAACTGGCAACTCTGAACTACACTTAATGTAAAGTGCAGTTACAGATGCTAAAGTCACAGAGATTATTTACACTCTACTTATCTAAATAAATTACTCCATCCTTCAGTTATCCTTCTAGTGCAAAGTTATTCTCATACATGTGTAAATGCAAAGTATATAATCAGCATTTAGACTGTTACTGGCAGTGTGTAGGAGGATCTGTTTTGAAGATTTAAGTGAAAGCAGAATTCTAGAAACCACAGCTGGCATATCACGTGTACATGAGTATTAAGACTCTTTGCAACAACACTTGAAAATTAGCTCTGGTCTGTTGATCAATGCTGAGTTGTTTCTGCGCTTTGACTGGAGTTTACTTGTGGAAATCATGAATATTAATGAGTGTTTAAATTATTAAAGCTTTAAAACTAGTTTTTATATAACATTTTAACCATACTGTTAAAAAAAAAAAAATCTGTAAAAAGAAAAAAACAGTAAAGAGACTGGCAGCAGGGCTTCCAGAGATAATTTGTTAAATTACAGAAATAACCATTTTACAAAATTACTAGCAAAAAAACTGTAAAAAATACAGAATAGACTTTATGGTCAAAAGTACTTAAATTACAGAATATTACTGTTGATAATTTTTAAACTATAAAAAACAGAAATTCTGTCAAAAAACAACCAACTGTCAGGTTAATCACCATAAATGTAAGGTTTTAATTTGTTATTTTATAAAACTGATCGGTCCCCTTACATTAATTTACTGTAAAATATAGTTTCTCATGTACAATAACAATGAAATAAATCCAGAAAGCACATATTTGAAAAAGGTTTGTATATTCAATCTCTAAATTAAAAGGCATTTACTGTATAAATACAGATTAATTACAATCATCAAGAAATGTTGGATAAAAATATTTAATTCATAATACACAGACAAATATGATAAGATAAGATAAACCTTTATTCGTCCCACAGTGGGGAAATTTCTTTGTTACAGCAGCATGAAAAAAAAAAAAACAATAAATGCAAATATATAAAAGAATAGACGAATAAGACATACTATAATATTACAAGTATATACACAACACAATATATAAATACAGATGAGGGAAAGTACGTATTGCAGGTTATATTGCACACAGTAGTATTATTAAATAGTAAAACAGTAAAAACAGTAACTATTACACCATTGAACAGTAATAGCAGTGTGTATTTTGGTTAATGGTTCACTGGGAGCAGCTTTTATTGTACAGTCTAATAGCAGCAGGGAGAAAAGACCTTCTGTATCGCTCCTTCAGACACTTAGGATGTAACAGTCTGTCACTGAAGGAGCTGCTCAACGAGGTAACAGTTTCATACAGGGGTGGAGGCGTTCTGCAGTAATGATGATTGCTACCATCCTCCTTTCTCCCACCTCCTGTACAGTGTCCAGGGGAATCCCCAGGACTGAACTGGCTTTCCTGATCAGCTTGTCTAGTCTCTTCCTGTCTGCAGTAGAGATGCTGCTGCCCCAGCAGACCACTCCATAGAATATGGCTGATGCCACAACAGAGTCAAAAAAGGTCTTCAGTAGCTCTCCCTGCACTCCAAAAGACCTTAGTCTCCTCAGCAGAAAGAGTCTGCTCTGCCCTTTCTTGTAGATTGCCTCAGTGTTGTCTGTCCAGTCCAGTTTGTTGTTTAGGTGAACACCCAGGTATTTGTAAGAGTCCACTCACAATGTCCTTTCCTGAATGTTTACCAATGGAAGTGATGAAGTGTGTTTGTGCCTCACGGAAATCCACCACCAGTTCTTTGGTTTTCCAGCGTTTATCTGGAGGCAGCTCCGTTGGCACCAGTCCACAAAGTTCTGTATAAGTCCTCTGTACTCTGTCATCATCATTCGTGATCAGACCGACGATGGCAGAGTCATCAGAGAACTTCTGTAGGTGACAGGTTGCTGAGCTAAACATGAAGTCTGCAGTGTAGATGGTGAAGAGAAACGGGGCAAGAACCGTTCAATGCGGGGCTACAGTGTTGCAGACAATCATGTCAGACTCACAGTCACGAGTCCTCACATACTGTGGTCGGTCTGTGAGGTAGTCCAGTATCCAGGCTGACAGATGATGGTCCACTCCCATGTACACCATCTTATTCCTCAGGAGCACAGGTTGGATGGTGTTAAAAGCACTAGAAAAGTCAAAAAACATGACTCTCACAGTGCTCCCAGCCTTTTCCAGGTGTGAAGTAGCCTGATTTAGGAGGAAGATGACTGCGTCTTCCACTCCAATGCCAGGTTGGTAGGCAAACTGAAGTGGATCTATTGATGGGATCACCAGAGGTCGGAGATGAGTGAGCACCAACCTCTCCAATGTCTTCATCAGATGGGAGGTCAGTGCTACTGGTCGGTAGTCCCCAAAGTCTTTTCGGCGTGACGTCTTTGGAACAGGCACCACGCAGGATGTTTTCCATAGCTGTGGCACCTTCCCCAGCTTCAGGCTCAGGTCAAACATGTACAGCAATATGCCGCACAGCTGGTCTGCAAAGGTCTTTAGTAGTCTGGAACTGATGCCGTCTGGGCCCATAGCCTTCCTCGCTTTGATCTTCCTGAGCTCCATTCTAACCTGGGCTTCTGTAAGGGGCAGTGTGTATTGGATGGAGTGTTGGCTGGAGGGAATCGGCAGGGGGGGAATCGGCACCCTCAGCCTGACAGCTGAACTCCTTATGACCAGTGATGGTTTTGAGCCCCTTCCACACACCGCTGACGTTGTTCTGCTGCAGCTGATCCTCCATCTTCCTCCTGTAGTATGCTTTTCCTTCCCTGATCTTCTTTCTAAGTTCTCTCTGGACAGTTTTCAGCTCTTCCTTGTCTCCCGATTTAAAAACCCTCTTCTCTTTAAGGAGAGTCTTCATATCAGGGTTAATCCACGGTTTGTTGTTGGGAAAACACCGTACAGTCCTGGTGGGTACAGTATTCTCCACACAGAAATTAATGTAGTCCGTAATACAGTCTGTTAAACTGTCAATATCCTCCCCATGTGGATTGCACAATTCCTCCCACATAGTTGTTTCAAAACAGTCTTTCAGAGCCTCATCGGTCTCATCAGACCATGTCGTCACTGTGCGGGAGGTAGCTGGTTGCCTGCATACAAGGGGTTTGTACACAGGTAGGAGATGAACCAGGTTGTGATCCGATCTTCCCAAGGGGGGAGGGGTGTTGATGTATAGGCCTCCTTTGAGTTTGCATAAAATAAATCCAGTGTTTTATTGTCTCTGGTGTAGCATGAAACATACTTAGTGAATATGGGCAGAGTGGAGGATGGAGGGGCATGATTAAAATCTCCAGAGATAATGAGAAGGGCATTTGGACTCTGTGTTAACAGTCTGTTAACAACAGAATGCAGGACATCGCATGCTGATTCACCGTCAGCAGAGGGGGGAATATACGCAGCTATCGCGATAACATGCGAGAATTCCCTCAGCAGATAGTATGGCCTCATGCTAGCGGCTAACAGCTCAATGTCCTTACAGCAGATCTGCTCTTTAATAGTGATGTGTCCAGTTTTACACCATCTATTATTCACAAACACTGCCAGTCCTCCTCCCTTTCTCTTACCGCTCTCAATCTTTCTGTCCGCACGCAGTAACTCAAATCCATCCAGAGCCACGGTCGTATCCGGTGTTTGCTTGGTTAGCCATGACTCCGTGAACAGCATGATGCTACACTCCCGGAATTCCCTCTGATGCCGGGTAAGAGCCGCTAGCTCGTCCATCTTGTTGGGTACAGATCTTACATTTCCCATAACGATGGACGGGAGAGTTGGTCTGTAGCGTCTCTTTTTATTCCGACACATAGCTCCAGCACGGTTCCCCCGGCTTCTCCTTCTTAGCTCGCGGGGAATATCCGTTTTTTCTTCTAGTAGCATCAGCGTGTTGCGGAATGCTAACAGCTGATCCCTGGTGTAAACAATAGGACCGTGGCTGTGAACAGAGTTTCCACATGCGACTGTGAAAAAAGTCCAAAAAAAGCAGAAAAAGTAGAGCAAACTCGGTGGCTTTGTTTATGTCCATTGTGCGGCATCCAAGTTTACACTCATACACTTAAATAAAAAGCACAAAGTGCTGGAACACTATAAAATAAATAATAATAAAAAAGCACAAACTTAACGGGAGCTGCTGCAACAGGCTGCCACTTGGGCACCTAGAACAAAAATGTCTGTAGATACATCTTAATAGTTCATTTTCCAGACATATTACATTTTAACATTTTTGGACAGTAGAGCAATGAGCTCTACTACATTCTGTACTTATAAAAGGAACCTGCACATTCACAATATTAATAATTGAACAGAAGCACTGTATGTCAAGTTAAATGAACAATCAAATTATAGAAAACAAGTTAGAGCATGCAAAAATACCTACATTAAATGGAAATCTTTATACATTTACAATGACATTTTATCCAATGCAACATACCAAATCCAAGTTAGTCTAACACAGTAAACAGCAGTTTATATAAAAAATTAAAAAGGGACATGCACTCTGCAGCTTGTTGAAGATCAGTCTCAGTGCCATAGCTGAAGAGAGAGAGAGAGAGAGAGAGAGAGAGAGAGAGAGAGAGAGAGAGAGTTATTAATTCAGTAGCGGTAATAAAAAGGCATGTTTCTAAATGACATTGTCATGACTCAAATGTTTGGGAATCCCTAGCAGAACCTGCAAAAATGATAATAATTTTAACAAAAGAAGGATCATACAATATGCATGCTATTTAATATTTAGTATTGTCCTGACTAAGATTTTTAACATCAACGATGTTTCCATATGGTCCACAAGTCAAAACATGTCTAAAATTATTAAAATAACTACCTTTATGAACCTAAATGGTTTATAAAAGGTCTGAATGGTTATAAATGGTTATATAGATCTACGATTGTTCTTTTGTTTTGTGACGTTGTTCATGAGTCCCTTTTCTGTTCTGAAAAGTTAAACTTGAGCACTTTTTTCAGAAAAATCCTACAAGTAGCCTACCGCAGAGTCTTCAGTTTTCCAGCATCTTCTGCATATTTGAACCCTTTCCAGCAGTGACTGATTTTGAGATCCATCTTTTCACACAGAGAAGAACTGAGGAACTCAAACACAACTATTTAAAAAGGTGCAAACATTTACATTTAATGCTCCAGAAGGAAACAATGCATTAAGAGCTGGTGGTGAAAACTTTTTGAATTTGAAGATGGAGGTAAATTGTACTTAATTTGCCTTCAGGGAAATATGCAAGTATCTTCTGTTCTGAAGGGCAGTACTAAATGGAACAGAAATACATTTTAATAAAACAAGAAAACTCTTGACATGTTTCATCGCTTGTAATTCATCATGTTTCTTTCTGTAGCATCAGTGCACCTTTTTTTTTTACAGTTGCATTTAAAGCCCTATTCGGACGGGACTAGTTTTCCAAACGACGTTTGAGTTAGAATTTTTTTCAGTCGACGTCTGTCATTTCATGTATGGATTCGGACGGGACTAACATCTCCGTGTTTATTACAGAGATAGGAGTGTCTGTGTTTTACATGTGGGCGTTGCACAAAACCACAAGTCCAGGATGCGTGGATTGTGTATGGTCATATGACCAAACAATAGTAAAATGCGGCAAAAAAAAGAAAGCGAAATGATTTTTTTATAAAAAAGTGTTGTATTTCTTCGCAGGGTAGCAAACACATCTACATCCATTATCGGTGCGCAGAAAGCAGAAACTTGAATACCAGCGCGCTAGGATTAGTACGGTAGTTCACGTTGACCAAAACACACAAGAAAACGCGTTTTGGAAAAAAAAAACAGACATTCGCATTCGGACGGGATTAGATTTCTCAGAGGAGCGCCGAGTTTGCTGAAAATTAAGCCATAAGAGGGCTATAGTAGGTAATTTGCTCTGGAATTTTTACAGAGGTCGTGTGAGAAAAAGACAGAAATCGCAGGATCGGACGGGGTTAAAATCACAAAGCACGTCTGTGAAACAGAAATTTCTCTAACGACCCCCTGTAAAACTAGTCCCGTCCGAATAGGGCTTTAGTTACTTATTTGTCCTTAGTGTGAAAAAATTGATCTTAAAAATCATAGTCACTGCTGGAAAGTGTTTACAATATGCAAAAGTTGCTGGGAATTTTTTTTTTCTGAAGAACAGCCCTACTCCAAGCCCTCACCCTCATAAAGATTAAACTACTTCTACAAATAATAACAAAAAAGTTGATTTGTGCTACACACCTTTGGCATGCTTTTCTGCTGTAGAGCTCCACAGTTTTTCCACACGACGTAAAACCAAGAACAATATTTATGACTTTGTATTACAGTAACACATTACATACACGTTTCACTGAGACAATGATCCAAAAGATCAGCTGGAAAGGTTCACATACATTTATATAACTTACTGTGACTTCTGTCACTGCTTCATTGTATTACAGAGGGAGGTTACTGTCTAGAACTGTCGAAGCTTTAGCACATTTTCACAATCCAAACGATTCAATATGTAATGAGAGTTTACTTATCCAGCCAAGATCTACTCTCATTCAGTGTTTTACCCTTTAGCTGTCACGTTTTAACTTTAAAACTACATTTAACAACAGAAATGCGTAGTCACTATAAAATGTGCTTCACATGTTTGAAACACGTACCTTAGTCAGCTTGATGTCTTCTGTAGTATCCTCAGATTCTTGTAGTTTGCGATGTGAAAAGCGCGTTATCATCTTAAACATTTCCCAGAGGAACAGCCTGAAACTGTCTAACCGTTGTGGGCAGGGCTAATTCGGCGCCAATTTTGAATTTGTGTCAGTATGCGCACGCGCGGAGCCTAACCTAAATCAGCATCCTATTTTTCTTTAATGGCGGTTTGCGAACCAACTAGCAGGATGATCTGAGCAGCGTTGGTGTAGGAGACCAGAAGAACCCGTGCAAGGAATCCAAAAAAGTGTTTTGTTGGTTGGCACTATTGATGTTTTTAAGTGCAGGTTGTTTTTTTTTATTTTATTGTTTTTATTTATTTGATTATTTAAAAAATCAATCAGTCTTTACTGTTTAAAAATGTTAACATGTTAGGTTTTTTTAGTTAAAAACAAAGGGAACTTTCCATACTTACCAATGCCTTATTTTTTAATATAAAAATAAATAAAAGTTTGTAGTATTTCAGATTTGAGTTCTGTGTATTTTTTTTTAACATTATATTGTATTAGATTTTATTAGATTTTTGGATACTGTAGGAATTGTTACTGAAAAAATAAACCACAAAAACCAAAATTATTAACTTTTTGTTTACTAGGACATGGGCAAATACCACATTTCAATTTTTAACAATTTAGGGTGAAAAACAGACATATGTCTTAAGCCCTATTCGTTTTACTACTACTTTACTACGTACTAGTTTTACAGGGGGTCGTTAGAGAAATTTCTGTTTTACAGAGGTACTTTGTGATTTTAATCCCGTCTGAATCTACCATGTCTGTCTTTTTCTCACACGACTTCTGTAAAAATCCCAGAGCAAATTACCTACTGTTTTTCAGCAAACTCGGCGCTCCTCTGAGAAATCTAATCCCGTCCGAATGCGAATGTCTGTGATTGACGAAATTTTTTTCCAAAAGCGTTAACTTGTGTGTTTTGGTCAACGTGAACTGCCGGTATTCAAATTTCTGCTTTCTGCGCACCAATAATGGATGTAGAGGTCTTGTGCCACGCCCACATGTAAAACACAGACACTCCTATCTCTGTAATAAACACGGAGATGTTAGTCCCGTCCGAATCCATACATGAAATGACAGGCGTCGACTGAAAAAAATTATAACTCATACGTCGTTTGGAAAACTAGTCCCGTCCGAATAGGGCTTTTGAATGATATATGTAGTTGGGACCTATGGGAAAATAATATAATGCCAAATAATTGTTAATAGGAGCATTTATTTGCAAGACAATCTTAAAAGAAACAGTGCATAATTTTACTGCATGTAAAAATACTATTATTTGACATTAATAACTTCGCTTTAACCTTCATATGATTAACTGTCTTCAATGGTAATAAAAACACTAACTTAATGTTTAAAAGAATAATATGTAAATATTAGATATCATTCTATGTAAAAATACAAATTACTCAACAAATACAGCTGATTTCTTTAAAAAAACAAAATATCCAAATACAATTAATTTTTGATAAATTTAATGACGGAACGTTAAAATACAGAAAATATGTAAAACAGGCATTTTGTTGTAAATTGAAAAAAAGGTAAATTTCTATTAAAAAATACAGAGATTTAACTGTAAAAATAGGACAATAGGAACTGTCTACAATAGGAACTTAAAAAAAATAAAATATGTTTGCACATACAAGGAATTTGGGTGATGACAGAAGCTTCCAGTTGCACAATTACTCTTACTGTTGGGAATCTTCAGTGCAGCAGCAATTTTTTGTAGCTTTCACCAGATCGGTGCCTTGCAGCAATCCTGTGTCAGAGCTCTGCAGGCATTTCCTTTGACCTCATGGCTTGTTTTTTTGCTGAAATGCATTATCAGCTCTAAAGCCTTTTATATGTGTTTCAATTCATGTTCAATCATTTTCCCACAGGTGGACTTTAATCAAAGTGTAGAAACATCTCAGCAACGATCAGAGAAATGGGAGGAACCTGAGCTCATTTTTAAGTGTTGTTACAAAGGGTCTGAGTAACATCTGATATTTACATTCTTTTAATAAAAAAACAGGCATTTCTAGAATTTAAATGCATTTGTTATTATGTGGTACTGAGTGTAGATTAATATAAAAAAAAGAAGCAATTTGAATGTAGTATCAGGCTACCACGTAACAAAATTGAAAAAAGTGAAGGGGGTCTGAATACTTTCCGAATACATCCAGGATACAGGAGACTTTTCAAAAGTCTTATATTAATCAAATAATGCATTCAAACACTTTACCTTATATAACTGCTTTACATGGGTCATGGTCCTGGTGGATCCAGACTCATTCCTGAGAACTCTAGGGATAAAAAAGGAAAAAGATGAGAAAAAGAGTGCATAGAGAAAGTCAGCATGCAGCCAGTTAGCACCAGACAATTAGATATATTGGTAAAATCACATTAATCTGTTCATAAAATGTTTTAATCGTTATAAAGTATAGAAGTGATCAGAAAAGTACATATATTTTGATAGAGTTTTCCACAAGTGTAACTGATTCTTATAAATCTTATGATTTAAGTGTTTAAGTTTAAACAATCATTCCAACTTTTACTTGCCTCAGAAGTATATACATGTGTTTTTCTTCCAAACAGGTGTTTATGCTCTTAACACATTTGGAGCTACATGCAGGCATGGTGAATATCTATCAAAAGTTGGAGAATGCTGTCCAATGTGTAATAAAGGTAAGAAATGATGAGACTTGATTTATATTTATTTGTCTTTTTTTCCACTATAACATACTGCTTGTTAGGTGATGTAGATGAAGTAAAATCATATTTTTATTCATATTTGATTCAGCTTGTGATATTAACTCTAATGACGATGATTTTATAGAGGCTTTTTATGATTTATAACATATTTACAATCTCTTTTCTCATCGCTGAATACAATCTCAGTTCATATATTTTTGTTCTACAGGGTTTGTGGTTCTCAGAGACTGTATTGGTGATTACAGTACAATATGTGCTCCTTGTACTAAAGGAACGTTTATGAATGTGCGTAATCGTCTGTACACATGTTTTCTATGTAAAACCTGTGACAGAGGTAAATATCATTGTGTACATTTATTTTATATTTAATATTTAAATCATCAGGATTTGCTAATCTAATGTTCTGTTTCTAGGGCTTTACATTTTGCAAAACTGTAGCACAATAAAGGACACAGTCTGTGAGGTCTTGGATGGGTATTACTGTGTACAGCACTCAGATGGAGAATGTTCTCTTGCAATGAAACACAGTGAGTGTAAACCAGGAGAACAAATAATAACTCCAGGTGAGAACTAATGCCTCAGCCTTTACTCTGATCACGGTCACATTCAAAATGCCAATCTGCATCTGTGTTTTTAAACATATACAATTTAAATTCATAAATTGCACTCAACTTCTGTGAATTATTATTATTTATTTTTTTTGCAGGTGTCTAAAAAATGTTAACATAAACATTTTAAAAGTCAAAATGATTGATTTTATGATTATTAATATTATGATTGCATATATACTTGCATCTTTGCATTTAAAAGTAAAAACGGGATTTTTCTGAAATTATTTCCTTCCTTAATTATAAACTAAACCACTATAAGTTTAAATCTGTGCAGTACAGAGAGATTTCAGGTGCAGGGTTGGGAAATACTGCATCCTTAAAAACCACAGATGACTGGTTCTATTGTAAAACTGTTGTGTGCTTCACTGTCCTGAATTTGAATTGTGACTTTATTTACAGGCAATAAATCCTCAGACACAGTTTGTGAAGCGTGTCCATTAGGATTTTATTCCCCTAAAGGTGTGAGATGCTTTAAATGGAATGAGTAAGTCATTTTTCTTAATCATTTGAACTTTGATATTTTTGGTTGCCTGTTAGATTTTCATCTCTCTGTTGAGTTTCTCTTTGTGTAAAAGTCTTCTTTTTTTTCTTTCTTCAAGCTGTTCACTCAATAATGAGATTGTGGATGAAGAAGGCACTTCTATTACAGATGTTAAATGCAAAAGTTTAAGGAAGAGATTTGGTCTTATAGCAGCTTTTGTTCTTATAGCAGCTTTTCTCTTACTATTATTATCTTCATGTTTGAGGCACAGTGGACACACAAGTGAGTTGTGTTCGGTGTTAACTTCCATTTTTAACCTTGTTTACAAATCTATACTGTATAATATTCCTATCTATATTGTAAGTGCTTATTTTCCTTTTCCTTGTTTTACAGGTAGAGAATTAAGAGTAAATGCTGACTTTAAATAACATTTGTTTTTCCATATTGATAAAGTTCACACTGCTTAAAAAAGCAAAAAGCACAAAAACTTTTGTTTTTTTGCAATACTGATGCTACACTGTGCACGGTCTATTAGTAGTTGTTTCTATCAAAAGTATTACTTGATCCATTTCTTAAGATGCAGACAATACTAGTATTTCATGTTACAGAAAACTGACTTTGTTAAAAAAAAAATATGATATTTACCAATTAAACCATAATCGATTATAGCCTCCTGACGTCATGCCATGAAGTGGCATCTGTAGACCTTAGAGGCAGGATTGTGTCCAGGCACTGATCTAGAGAAGGGTACAGAGAAGTTTCTGCAGCATTGAAGCTCCCAATGAGCACAGTGACCCCCCTCTTCCATATCTGGGAGAAGATTGGAACCACCAGGACTCCTAAAGCGGTCCACCTGTTTTTAGTGGCAGGAACTGGGAGACTAGTCAAGATCGAGGGAAAGATTAATGCAGCAATGTACAGAGACATCCTTGATGAAAACCTGCTCCAGCACTCTTTGGACCTCAGACTGGTGTGACAGTTCATCTTCCGAAAGGGCAACGACTCAAAGGCTGTGAATACTCATGTACATATGATTTTCTTTTGTATATTTTTAATACATTTTCAAACAAACTTCTTTCACATTGTCATTATGGGGTATTGTTCATAAAATTTTAAGGAAAATTATGAATTTAATCCATTTTGAAATAAGGCTGTAACAAAACAAAATATCTGACTTGAATTCACTAATAAAAATGTAGCCACATGCAGTAATATTATAAATTGAAGATGCATCGAGCTATCGAACTGAATCGAATCATTGACATGATAATCGTAATTTGATTACGATTATCATGTCAATGATTCGATTCAGTTCGATATCTCGATGTATAGATACACCTAGTATAGATGCACACCCCTACTGATGTAACATCCATCTTTACTCTCCATTGGGGCTGGAATAGTCGACAGAGCAAGAATGTCAGCATCAAGCAGTCACGTTTTTATACAGCTAAAAAGAATGCTAAATAACACTTGTTTTTACGTGTCATCTCATTTTGTGTTGCAAAAGAGAAAGTCATACAGATTAGATCAATGCTTTATTCAACTGTTCACTTCAGTGAGTAAGTTGTTCATAATGGCGTAATGGCATAAATATGACTTCACAATAATTACAAGATATTATGGATATGCATTTCCATAACTGAGGCTGATGCGATTCACATCTAGATGCATAGCTACAAGATAGATAATAGATTTACCCCATTACGATGTAATGTGATCTGATTTTGATAGAAGAATGCTGAGGATGGAGCCACCAGGTAGGAGGAAAAGAGAAAGGCCAAGGAGGAGGTTCATGGATGTGTTGAGGGAAGACATGCAGGTAGTTGGTATGAAAGAGGCAGATGTAGAGGACAGGGTGGTATGGAGACGGATGATCCGCTGTGGCGACCCCTAATGGGAAAAGCCGAAAGAAGAAGAAGTGATCTGATTTTGATTTGATTCAACAAAATGCGATTCAATGCTATGGAACAAATATGCTATTTAATTCAATGGATTAATGGTACAGTTAGTTCTTATGGTACAGTTAGTTTGTTTTTATTTCTTTGGTTTAGACAGACAACTAATCTTAAATTAAGTGCAAAAAAAATGATTAAATAAAACCAGACAAGAAATCAATCTACATATAAAATATTGGTCACAAATTATTGATTACTTTCTAAATAATAGAAATATAGTGCATTTACTTATCATTATATATGTGTGTGTGTGTGTGTGTGTGTGTGTGTGTGTGTGTGTGTGTGTGTAAATAAATTATTTTTTACAGATGTGAACGTGAAAAACAACGCATTGCGATACAACTGCCAATATTAATAAATGCCTCATATCAATGCTTTCTTTACAAACAGTTTTAAACAGAACAGTAGGTCTACTGGTGACTTCTTAGGAAGAATAATTGTACTTTCTAGAACACAGCTAAAACCTGATTAACTGTTGTCGGCTTAATAGTCTATTAATCATTCTAATAATTGTTAGGTTAGTTTCATTTTCAAAGTAATGGTTAGTTGCTGCCCTACTCTACAATTGGAAGATGTAGTCCTTATTGGATTGTCTTAATCTTAATGCTGTTTATTTATTATATACAGGGCCCCCTTAGAAGAAATAAATCCTCACAATTCAGGTAGCGCATCATCAAATAGTAAAGGATAAGACCTTTCCTTTCCATCACATCACTATCGTATATGTAAGCTGGTGATATAACGTAAAAGATAAATACTGTAATTACTTTCCTCTAGGGAAAAAACTCAGGAAACGGATTTACCAGCAGTAACCTGATTGTAACGAGGAACACCACTGTGAAATGGGAATAACTTTGAGATTATTTGATTAATGCTGTGTGGCACAACCAGGACTCTTCCAAGAGCTGCCACCCAGCCAAACTGAGCAATTGTGAGAGAGGAGCCTTAGTTAGAGAGGTGACTAAGAACAAGATCATCACTCTGACTGGGCTCCAGAGATCCTGTGTGGAGCTGGGACAATGTTCCAGAAGAAGAACTGCTCATTACCTGGCCAAAAGCATACCCAAAGTAAAGCATGATCGTGGCAGCATTATGTTGTGAGTGTGTTTTTCTATAGCAGGTAGTTGGCAACTGGTCAGGGTTGAGGGAAAGCTGAATGCAGCAAAGTACAGAGATCCTTAATAAAAACATGTTCCACAGCACTCAGGACCTTAGTCTAGGCTTCAAGGTTCACTTTCCTGCATGACACAACCTTAAGCACACAGACAACACGGGAGTGAGTTAGATTTAAGAAATATTGTGAATGTTTTGGCAAAACAAGCCAGAAAGAAATTATGTTGACAAATCAATCTCAATAAGTAAAACAGAAACTAAAACAAACTTCTGAAGTAAAATTATGGGAAAGTGGCAGAAAGTTATAGCAGAAAGTTATATATAGAAAGTTATACAGAATACAGTGGAAGGTTGGGACAGGGAGGACCGCTGGAAGGAACTGAAGAGAAGAAATAATGTTTACTAGATTACGGAGGGACCCTGGATTTTAAAAAGTACTTACATATTATAGGTAATCTTAAATCAGGAAGATGTGAATTTTATAACAGTATTAAATGTGTTGAAACTGTGGTCCTTGAATATCAGAGGTATGAGACAAAGAATAAAGTTGAAGGAAAGTATTAGGAAAATGGAGGTTTCTGGGGGAAAGCCGTGACATTAGTACACATTTATTTAGTTTGCTAAAGGACACAGGTCTAGCAAATAGAATATAGTTTGCAGTTTTGGAAATTATCATTAAGATTATAAAACTATATAAGGGAGAAGAAAAGTGTTCACTCTATTACGGTCTACACTCCAGTACAGTAGGTGGCGGTATTGACAAAAAAAAAAAGGCAGGGGGGGCGTTTTTTTTTATTTACGTGATAGAAAATTCGGATTACATTCGGGTTTTTTTTTTAAGTTAAGAAAAAACAAAGAATGTTCAGGGAAAACAGGAGCTAAACTGGTTATTAAAGGAAAATTCCGTCTACTGCGACTCTGACTGTGAAAAAAATAGTGAAAATTTAGGACTGCTAGACGAAGGAAGGGACTTTCACACGAAAGCCAAAGAAAACGACAGTCTACCGCGGCCACGGTTTTATTGGTTGAACTGTTGTATTTTTCTCTCCCCAAAGATAATGAAATCCACGTTTCTGCCACTTCATTTGTACATAATCGGTAAGCGGTTATTGTGACCTTCTTTTTGCTTCCATTGCCGATGTAGATCAATGCTGAGTTGTTTCTACGCGTTTAATGGAGTTTACGTGTGAAATCATAAATATTATTAAGTGTTTAAGTTATTAAAGCTTTAAAACTAGGTTTTTTTTTTCATAAAATATCATTCTGTTTGTGTTTGACTGAATTGTTTCTCTACAACAGGAACTTAAAAAACATTGTATATCAAAGAAAAAAACAAGCTTTTTTTTTTCATTTTTAAGTGTTGTTGCAAAGGGTCTGGGTACTTATGAACATGATATTTACATTCTTTTAATAAACAAAATTACAGGCATTTCTATAATTGTTTTCATTTTGTTATTATGGGCTACTGAGTGTAGATTAATATGAAAAAAAGCAATTTAAATGTAGTATCAGGCTACCACGTAACAACATTTTGAAAATTAAATTGGGTCTGAATACTTTCCGAATGCACTGTATATGATCCAGGAGACTTTTCAAAAGTCTTATATTAACTCTAAATGAATTAAATACTCTATTAAGTCTTATATTAAATTTAGGGATAAAACAGGAAAACACGTTCAAGTCTAGACTGAATCTTGTCATGGCACCTACTGGAATGTTTTAGGAGGTGAGAAAAAGAGTGCATGAAGAAAGTAAGCATGCAGACAGTAACCCAGAGCTCAGGATCACAACAGACAGTGAGATACTGTATATTGGTGAAATCACATTAATCTGTTCATCAAATGTTTTAATCGTTTTAAAGAAAAGAAGTAATCAGAAAAGTAAATACATTTTGATAGGATAGTTTTCCACAAACGTAGCTGATTCTTATAATTGTGTTTAAGTTTAAACAATCAGTCAGACTTTTACTTGCCTCAGAAGTATATACATGCATGTGTTTTGCTACCAAACAGGTGTTTATGCTCGTAACACATTTGGAGCATCATGCAGGCATGGTGAATATCTATCAAAAGCTGAAGAATGCTGTCCAATGTGTAATATAGGTAAGAAATGATGAGACTTGCACCATGATATACTGCTTGTTAGGTGATGTAGATGAAGTAAAACTATGTTTTTATTCATATTTGATTGTGATATTAACTCTAATGAAGATGATTTTATAGAGGCTTTATGTGAACTATAACATATTGGCTCTCTGTTTTCTCATCACTGAATACAATCTCAGTTCATATATTTTTGTTCTGCAGGGTTGGTGGTTCTCGGAGACTGTACTGGTGATTACAGTACAACATGTGCTCCTTGTACTAAAGGAACATTCATGAATGTGCGTAATCGTCTAACAAGTTGTTTTCTATGTAAAACCTGTGACAGAGGTAAATATCATCGTGTACATTTATTTTATATTTAATATTTAAATCATCAGGATTTGCTAATCTAATGTTCTGTTTCTAGGGCTTTACATTTTGCAAAACTGTAGCACAATAAAGGACACAGTCTGTGAGGTCTTGGATGGGTATTACTGTGTACAGCACTCAGATGGAGAATGTTCTCTTGCAATGAAACACAGTGAGTGTAAACCAGGAGAACAAATAAAAACTCTAGGTGAGTAATAATGCCTCAGTTTTTACTCTGATCACGGTCACATTCAAAATGCCAATCTGCAATTTAGTTTTTGAACATATAACATTTCAATTCATAGTAAAAATGACATGATTATGGAGCTGTTTTTGGACAATAATGGAACATTGAAATATGTATCTAAAATAAAAGGTTTGGCCATTGCATCTTCAAGCTCCTTGCTACAATTATAGTTATCACTACATCTTACAGAGCATTAAATGGATCAGTAAAAAGTAGTAGCTTCAATTGCACTTAACTTCTGTGAATTATTATTATTTATTTTTTTGCAGGTGTCTGAAAAATGTTAACATGAAAATTTGAAAAGTAAAAATGATGATTGATTTTATAATTATTAATATTATGATTGCATATATACTTGCATCTTCGCATTTAAAAGTAAAAATGGGATTTTTCCTTCCTTAATTTTTAACTAAACCAAGTTTAAATCAGTGCAGTACAGAGAGATTTCAGGTGCAGGGTTGGGAAACACTGCATCCTTAAAAACCACAGATGACTGGTTCTATTGTAAAACTGTTGTGTGCTTCACTGTCCTGAATTTGAATTGTGACTTTATTTACAGGCACTAAATCCTCAGACACAGTTTGTGAAGCGTGTCCATCAGGATTTTATTCCCCTAAAGGTGTGAGATGCTTTAAATGGAATGAGTAAGTAATTTTTCTTAATAATTTGAGCTTTAATATTTTTGGTTGCCTGTTAGATTTTCATCTCTCTGTTGAGTGTTTCTCTTTGTGTAAAAGTAGTGTTTTTTCTTTCTTCAAGCTGTTCACTCAATAATGAGATTGTGGATGAAGAAGGAACTTCTATTACAGATGTTAAATGCAAACGATTAAGAAAGAGATTTGGTCTTATAGCAGCTTTTCTCATAAGTGCAGTTCCTTTACTGTTATTATCTTCATATTGGATGCACAGAGGAGACACAAGTGAGTTGTGTTCGGTGTTAACCTTCATTTTTAATGTAATAGCATGTTTACAAATCTATACTGTACAATATTCCTATCTATATTGTAAGTGCTTATTTTCTTTTTCCTTTTTTTACAGATAGAGAATTAAAAGTAAGTGCTGACTTTAAATAATATAATATTACATTGTTAAAAAGCATTTAGATTTTTTGCAATACTGATGCTACACTGTGCACAGTCTTTAAGCGGCTCTTTCTATCAAAAGTATTGCTTGATCCTTTTCTTATGATGCAGACAAAACCAGTAAAATTCATGTTACAGAAAACTGACTTTGTTCAAAAGAATGTGTATGATATTTAAAAATTGAACCATAATCGATTATATCCTACTGACGTCAGGCCATGAAGTCCAAGGAAATCTGTAGACCTCAGAGGCAGAATTGTGTCCAGGCACTGATCTAGAGAAGAGTACAGAGAAGTTTCTGCAACATTGAAGCTCCCAATGAGCACAGTGACCTCCATCATCCATATCTGGGAAAAGTTCGAAACACCAGGACTCCTAGAGCGGTCAACCCGACCCAACTGAGTGATTGGGTGAGCAGAGCTTTATGCAGGGACGTGACCAGGAGGAGGAGATCACTCTGAAAGAGCTCCAGCGTTTCTCTGTGTAGGAGAACCTTCCAGCACTTCACTATTTAGGCCTGTATGGTAGAGTGGCCAGACGGAAGCCACTTCTCAGTGAAAGTCAGATGACAGCCCATGTGATGCCCACGAAAGTGTACCCACATTGTGTATTAGTTGTTTCTTTTGTAGTTAATTTTTATTATACACTCTTTTTTTCAAGATTTATTTTTGCATAACATGTAATGTTAAACAGTAACATATACATGCAATTATACCTCTGCGCCTGTAGGGGGGGGCAATGGGACTAGTTTGCCTATGCATCACCGGAAATTTCTCTCATAACTGAGAAAGATTTAATGAAGGCAAGCCACAGTTTCTGTCATCCTTTTTGTTCTCCACTTTTCAAGTGGGTAATATGTTTAAAACTTAACCAAAGTTGTTGTTATGACTTTGTGAACATTCAGAGACACTTTTGGTGTTAGTGTAGAGAGTTTTTTCCACAAGGCTGGATAAATGCTAATAAAATAAATGCTAATGCTGTTTAGCAAAGGTAACGCGGCACCGCGCTAGTGTGGGCAAGTAGTACTTTATGTGAGGTTTGTGTAGGCCACGTGCTTATATTTTCACGAGTCAAAATGTGATATCAGGCTCCTGCATTTTGTTTTATTTAATATGTATAGAGATTTGGTTTTACTTTAAAATGATGTTAAGAGATGTTTAAATATAAAATTATATGTTAGTGTGTTAGTATATAAACATATGTTAATTAAAAGAGTTAAAATACACAGAGTTAATATGCAAAGCTCTACACGTTTAAAGAAGCTGACAATAAAAACTGCCATGTTATTTACAAGTTGCTGTGAAGCATGTAGTCCAAGAAACACTGAATGGTGTGTGTAAAAGTGCATTTAAGGTGCAAGTAACCAGCATGTTAATCTGTAAAGTGATGTAGAGATGTGAAAATGGTGTTGTAACAGAATGTGTTTATTTTTGGACACTCCAATATGTCTAAGAGGACAGTGAATATGGACAGTGAAATAAACTGGATAAATGGACAGTGTTTACACTGCAGTGAATAACATGTCAATAAACATAACTGAGAAAGATTTAATGAAGGCAAGCCACAGTTTCTGTGTCATCCTTTTTGTTCTCCACTTTTCAGTTTTTTATACAGCTGTCTCACGGGCGCCACAACCCGGTACCTGTAACAGTTTATTGGGGGCTCGTCCGGGATCTTCTCCGCTGTCAGGGTGGAAGATGATCCAGTGATACAGACACCTGGGACCAAAGGTGACCAGCCAGGGAACTAGCCACTCATTGGGGAGAGAGATTCGATACGGTGACCCATTGCGTGAAAGAGGGAAACACTCATGGCAGACAGTGAGAGGAAAAGCTTGGTGTGGACCATCAAGAAAGGCCTGCTCACCCTTTCTGCAGATGAACTGTTCCAGATTGCAAAGTCGCTGGGTCCTGTGCCAGGGGTGGACCGGTCTCGTTTGGCACCTATGGATGAGGAGGCTTGTTTCGACTACATCAGCAGTTTCATGCACAGTAAGCACTTGCAAGAGTCTGAGGATGAAGGCCTAGCTCACTTATTAGAGTTGAAAGAGGTAGTTGATGTAACTATTCAGAGTCATGTGTCTGACATACAAATGTGTGTAAAAGGTAATGCTGTCTCACATGTTCCACTGTCAAACTTACAAGTTGATATCACTGGTGAGGAAACTCAAGCTAATGTTAATGTAAATCCAGTTGATGGTGAGACTGTTGAAATTGATGCTAATGCAATACACCCTTTAGCAAACACAGCTATCAACACACACAACTCAGAAATACAGAAATTACTGGCTAGCTATGAGGAACTTAGTAAGAAGATCACACAGTACATACCCACCTCCACTCTGCAGTCCACACTCCATTCACCTGCAAAGTCACAGCTCACATCACAGAATAGGGACACATTGAACACTAGGCGTTTGGGTGAATATCCCACAACTGTTGCTCATGACAAGTTGGTCTCCTTAAGAGAGTTGTCCTATCTACATCGTAGAGAGTTCAAGATTCAGGGTGGTCAGATTGGAGATCATGGTTCAGACATCAGTTATAACAATGTTTGCCGCCAGATTGAAGAAGGGGTAAAGGAGCAATTTAGTGATGCAGAAATTGTTAAAGCTGTCCTCAGGGCAATAAAACCTGGAAATTTCAAAGATATGCTTATGAACAAGGAAGATCTGACTATCGAAGAGTTCAAAGTTTTTCTTTACTCCCACCTCGGTGAGCAAAACACCTTGGAGCTTTTCCAGGAGCTCATGTGCACCAAACAGAAGGACAATGAGACACCTCAACAATTCCTGTATAGAGCAATAGGGCTTAAGCAAAAGATCTTGCTGGCCTCAAGACATGCTGATACAGATGTGAGGTACAGTCCAAGCACAGTTCAGGATGTTTTCCTCCATACTGTACATCAAGGCCTGGGGCACAAGCATGATGAAATCCGTCGAGAACTCAAACCATTGCTTGCAGATCCTAGTGTGACTGATGAGACAATCCTGAAACAGATACATAAGATAATGAGCGATGAAAGTGGAAGACAGAGGCGTTTAGGTCCGGCCACCCGTCAAAGGCTCGCTACTGTGCACAGTGCTCAGGCTGAAGCAAATGTCATTCAGTCTCCTGGTGTCAAGGAAGAAAAAGTGGAAAAGAAATCAAAAACAGATGTGATCCAACAGTTGACAGACAAAATTGAGAAGCTGACCAGTCTTGTAGAGGTTATGCAACAGTCAGTACAAACACAAAAACCGGGACAAGTCAGGCATGCACAGAGAGGTAAGACAAACGACAGGAGGGAGAAACCATATGGATGTCAAAAGTGCATTGAACAGAACTACTCCGCTTGCACTCACTGTTTCCGTTGTGGCGAAGGCGGTCATCGAGCAGTGGGATGTCTGAAGAAAACGGTGCAGCAGGAAAACTGGAGCCAGTCCCTGTTGGGGGACAGACAGTGACTGGATCCCTAAAGTCCCAGACACACACCCGCCATACCAATGACCCAGACACACAAAGTGTGACAGCCGTTCAAGCACAAGGCATGACAGAAGTTCAAAGTCAGAGACAAACAAACCCAACCTCTGGTACACCATTTCACATCCTACCGAACAGCAAAAGTGGGCGTCTTGCCAAACTCATTGGAAGAAAAGCTCTCACCTACTGTAACCTGAATGGTTAGCTGTGACTGCTTTGTTAGATACTGGAGCTCAGGTGAGCATGATTGACAGAGATTGGAAAAACAAATACTTGCCAGATACCATTGTTAACTCGCTTAGCGAGATTTTTCAGGATGGAGAGGAGCTGAAAGTCTGTGCAGTTAATGGTGACATGATTCCATTTGATGGCTGGATATCCCTAACAGTTAATTTGATGGGAAATGAAAATCCTGCTCTGTCAGTCACTGTGCCATTTCTTGTCAGCAGTCTTACCCTGGAGAGGCCACTACTGGGATTTAATGTACTGGAGGAGATGATACAAACACAGCCTGAGCAGCTAGTCCCCACACTCACTACCCTACTTTGTAACGCCATGTTGATATCAACCGATAAAGCAGAGCTTCTTGTAGCCTTCATCCAGGTCAGCAAACCCTCTGTACAGTGTGGATGTATACGGACTGGCAGACAAGATGTTGCCATTCCAGCGGGTCAAGTAGCCTGGATAAAATGCCAAGTCCCACCAAGCATGGACTCGTCTGATTTAGCCTTCCTGTTTGAACCTGATGATAACGCATTGCTGGCCGACCTGGATGTTGGTGATGCTCTGTTGGAGGTGCAAAACCCAAGGAAGCCATATGTAACTGTACCTGTCGGAAACAACACAAAACACTCCATCCTCTTACCAAGAAAGACAGCTCTTGGTCGCATTCATACTGTTGAGAAGGTGATTCCAGCGGCCAGCCCAACAACCCAACATCCACAGTAACCATCAACAGTGCTGTTTTAACCCCTGATGGCCCCAGCCCACCTCCATGGCAACCTAATGTTGACCTTAGCCATCTTAACGAGGAAAAAAGGTTAGTGGTCAGTGAAATGCTTCACAAGAAGCTGGCGCCGCACAAGGTGAAAACGATATTGGATGCATACCAAGCCTACAGATGTCGATCACACTTAAGGATACAATACCCGTGCAAAGGACTTACTCTTCAGTCCCTAAGCCACTCTTTAAAGAGGTAAAAGAGTACATACAGGAACTGATGCTCAGAGGCTGGATAGTTAAATCCAAATCCCCGTATGCTGCTCCAGTTGTCTGCGTCAGAAAAAAAGATGGAAGCTTGAGGCTGTGCATTGATTATCGCCTCCTGAACAAGAAGACTGTCCCTGACCGACATCCTCTACCTAGAATACAGGACCTGACAGATACCCTTGGTGGCAATACCTGGTTTAGCATATTGGACCAGGGCAAAGCCTATCACCAGGGTTTTGTTGCTGAAGATTCCCGTCATTTCACCGCGTTTATCACTCCTTGGGGGCTTTATGAATGGGTCCGTGTCCCATTTGGATTGTCGAATGCCCCTGCAGCATTCCAGCGAAGCATGGAAGAAATGCTTGGGCCTCTCAGAGATGAGTGCTGCATCCCATATCTTGACGATGTGCTCTGCTATGCAAAGACATTCGATGAACATGTGGAGGCGCTCCGCAGAGTCCTCCAGGCTCTCCAGCGCCACGGAGTAAAATTGAGGCCAGAGAAATGCGAGCTATTCAAACAAGAAGTCAGGTATGTGGGCCGTCTTGTGTCAGCTGAGGGGATCAGAATAGACCCCCGTGACTTGGAAGCTGTCAAAACCCTGACGAGTAAAACACCACAGACAGTTGGTGAGGTGAGGAAGCTGACTGGATTCCTGGGCTATTACCGCTCATACATTCAGGATTTCTCCCGAATTGCAAAGCCGATCTATGAGCTGCTCCAAACGAAGTCAGGAAAACCCGGATCCCAGTACGAGGTAAAAGTGCTGGGGCCACAATTACCCTCCCGAGAACCTGTTAGCTGGACTGCTGTACACCAGGGGGCCCTTGAACAATTGGTCACTCTCTTGACAAGTCCACCTGTTTTGGCATACCCTGATTTCCACTTGCCTTTTACTTTACATACCGATGCTTCAGACCGAGGCCTTGGAGCAGTCCTATACCAGCGCCAGGATAGCAAACTGAGAGTCATAGGATATGGGTCAAGAACACTCACACCAGCAGAACGCAATTACCATCTGCACAGTGGGAAACTGGAGTTCCTTGCACTGAAATGGGCAGTGTGTGAGAAGTTCCGCGATTACTTATACTATGCTCCACACTTTACTGTCTATACAGATAATAATCCGCTGACTTATGTCCTGGGGACGGCGAAACTCAACGCGTCGGTCACCGGTGGGTTGGTGAGCTTTCTGATTTTAGATTTGACATTAAATACAGGCCCGGGAAGTCAAATGTAGATGCAGACACTTTGTCACGCCTGCCTCTGGATATAGAGACATATGAGATGACTTGCACTGGGGAAGTCACAGATGAGGCAGTGCGTGCAACATGGGATGGGAGTCAGGCAGCTAAGAGCAAGGACGTAGCCTGGGTGGCAGCACTTAATATGACCTCCTCTAAACCGCTCCAACAATCTCACTCCAACATACTGCCCATCAACCATGAGGATCTTGTGAGGGCCCAGCAAGAGGATAAAGCAATAAACCAGATAAGAGAGTTAAAACTGTCTGGCACTAAATTGACGGAAGCAATCCGAAAAACAGTGAGAGGAGCCGCTCAAAAGCTGCTTCATGAATGGAGTAAGCTGTATTTGGAAAATGATCTCCTTTACCGAAGAACTAAGGAGCAGAAACAGTTGGTCCTCCCCTGCAAATACAGGGTGCTTGCTCTGAAATATCTGCACAATGAGATGGGACATGTGGGCACAGAAAGAGTCCTCCACCTTGCTAGGGAGAGATTCTACTGGCCCTTTATGGCAAAAGAAATAGAGGATTATGTCACCGAAAATGTCCATGTATTCAGGCCAAGAAACCTACCACACAGATCCGTGCACCAATGGGCAGCATCACGTCCAGTTTCCCTTTAGAGCTTGTGTGCATTGACTACTTGCATTTGGAAGCCAGCAGTGGAGGTTATGAGTACATTCTAGTAGTGCTTGATCATTTCACCAGATTCTCACAGGCGTATCCCACAAAGAACAAGAGCGGTAAGACTGCAGCCGAGCGCCTGTTTAGCGACTTTATACCCCGATTTGGGTACCCCGCCAAACTTCATCACGACCAAGGCCGGGAGTTTGAGAATAAACTGTTCCAAACGTTACAGCAACTGTCGGGAGTAGCCAACTCCAGGACAACGCCGTATCACCCGCAAGGAAACCCAGCTGAGCGGCTAAACCGCACCATACTCCAGATGTTGAGGACACTGACTGAAAGTGAGAAACTGCGGTGGAAGGATCACCTCCGCATGTTATACACGCATATAATTGCACCAGACACGAATCAACTGGCTATTCGCCTTTTTCCTCCTTTATGGCCGTCATCCACATCTCCCAGTTGACTTACTCTTTGGGTTACCTGAAGACAAGGAGTCATATTCACCTAGAGGCTATGCCGAAAAATGGGCCGAAAGAATGTCAGAAGCCTACCGGATTGCCAGTGAAAACAGCAGGAAGTCCAGTGCAAGAGGAAAGGTTATTTATGACAGGAAAGCAAAAGGAGTGGTTTTACAACCAGGTGATCGGGTTCTGGTTAGGAATCTCAGTGAACGTGGGGGCCCAGGCAAGTTAAGACCGTATTGGGAGAAGACTGTCTACAGTGTTAAACAACAACTGGCCAACAATTCTGTTTACATTGTCTGTCCTGAGACTGGGGACCAGGAAAAAACCCGTACATTGCATCGCAATCTCTTGTTGCTGGTGAACGACTTACCTCTCGACATCACCGTACCTCATACCAGACCTATCACTGGAAAAAAGCAACGCACAGTAAGACAGGGGGATCAGACAGCCACACAAACGGGCACCAGTGAGGGTCATAGCTCTGATTCAGATGATGATGATGATGATTACAACCAGGGTATTGGTTGAGAACCCTTCAGTGAGACAGGAGGCAGGGCCTCCTACTCATCCTGAGAAATCTACCTCGCCTCAGAGGAACCTCTGTGCAGCTCCAGAACCTGTATGTAGCACACCTTTTACTGTACCTGGGTATTCACCAAGCTTTATCCTGGCACTTCCAGAAAGTGAAGCTACCCAAGGCACTGATAAGGTCCTACATGATCTCAGTAGACCTATGGAAGAAAATGAAGGCAACCAGTATGTGGAGCCCAGCACCAAAGCCGACCCCTAACCCATCTTGTTGAGCAAGGCCACACAGAACTGAGGAGGTCGACACGTGAAAGGAAGCCAAGACAGTTTCTCACCTATGAAACATTAGGTGAACCATCAACGCAGTCACACACTAATCTTAACTCAGTTTCTGCTCACTTATCCCCATACACGCCCATCACCCATCTCCCTTCACCCCCATACCTGCCCATGTCATTTATTACCCCAATGAGTCTACCAGGTTTACAACCCATCTTGTACACTCAGACACCGTACCCACCATATACCCACCATACACCAGTCACATATATTCCATCTACAACGCTTTGCTATTGAGTAGAATTTCGATTACTAAGGATGTTTATGATTGAAGAACAGTTTATGTTGTTTGGTTAATATGTTTAAAGGAATGCCAGGAGCCATTCTTATTTTGTCGGGGAGCGTGTGATGCCCACGAAAGTGTGCCCACATTGTGTATTAGTTGTTTCTTTTGTAGTTAATTTTTATTATACACTCTTTTTTTCAAGATTTATTTTTGCATAACATGTAATGTTAAACAGTAACATATACATGCAATTATACCTCTGCGCCTGTAGGGGGGGGCAATGGGACTAGTTTGCCTATGCATCACCGGAAATTTCTCTCATAACTGAGAAAGATTTAATGAAGGCAAGCCACAGTTTCTGTGTCATCCTTTTTGTTCTCCACTTTTCAAGTGGGTAATATGTTTAAAACTTAACCAAAGTTGTTGTTATGACTTTGTGAACATTCAGAGACACTTTTGGTGTTAGTGTAGAGAGTTTTTTCCACAAGGCTGGATAAATGCTAATAAAATAAATGCTAATGCTGTTTAGCAAAGGTAACGCGCACCGCGCTAGTGTGGGCAAGTAGTACTTTATGTGAGGTTTGTGTAGGCCACGTGCTTATATTTTCACGAGTCAAAATGTGATATCAGGCTCCCTGCATTTTGTTTTATTTAATATGTATAGAGATTTGGTTTTACTTTAAAATGATGTTAAGAGATGTTTAAATATAAAATTATATGTTAGTGTGTTAGTATATAAACATATGTTAATTAAAAGAGTTAAAATACACAGAGTTAATATGCAAAGCTCTACACGTTTAAAGAAGCTGACAATAAAACTGCCATGTTATTTACAAGTTGCTGTGAAGCATGTAGTCCAAGAAACACTGAATGGTGTGTGTAAAAGTGCATTTAAGGTGCAAGTAACCAGCATGTTAATCTGTAAAGTGATGTAGAGATGTGAAAATGGTGTTGTAACAGAATGTGTTTATTTTTGGACACTCCAATATGTCTAAGAGGACAGTGAATATGGACAGTGAAATAAACTGGATAAATGGACAGTGTTTACACTGCAGTGAATAACATGTCAATAAACATAACTGAGAAAGATTTAATGAAGGCAAGCCACAGTTTCTGTGTCATCCTTTTTGTTCTCCACTTTTCAATTTTTTTTATACAGCTGTCTACGGGCGCCACAACCCGGTACCTGTAACACCCACCTGGAGTTTGCAAAAAATGCACCTGAAGGACTCTCAGACCATGGGAAACAAAGACTGAACTCTTTGGCCTAAATGGCAAGCAGTAGGTCTGGAGGAAACCAGGCAACGCTCATCACCTGGCCAATACCAGTCCATCATGGTGACAGCATCATCCTGTGGGGATGTTTTTCAGTGGCAGGAACTGGGAGACTAGTCAGGATCGAGGGAAAGACGAACGCAGCAATGTACAGAGACATCCTTAATGAAAACATGCTCCAGAGCGCTCTGGACCTCAGACTGAGGTGACGATTCTGAGGCAACGGTTCAGCTTCCTAAAGGACAACAACCCAAAGGCTGTGAATAATTATGTACATGTGTTTTTCTTTTGTATATTTTCTATACATTTTCAAACATACTTCTTTCACATTGTCATTATGGGGTATTGTTTGTAGAATTTTAAGGAAAATTATGAATTGAATCCATTTTGAAATAAGGCTGTAACAAAACATCTGACTGCTTTTATTCACTGATAAAAATGTAGCCACATGCAGTAATATTATAAATTGAAGATGCATCGTGATTTTGAATTCAATCGAATCATTGACATGATAATTATAATTGAATCATGAACCTAGTGAAGATACACACCTCTACTGATGTAGCATCCATCTTTACTCTCCATTGGTCCAATGATTAGTCGACAGAGCAAGAATGTCAGCATCAAGCAGTTACGTTTTTATACAGCTAAAAAGAATGCTAAATAACACTTGTTTTTACATGTCATCTCATTTTGTGTTGCAAAAGAGAAAGCCGTACAGATTGGATAATTGCTTTATTCAACTGTTCGCATCAGTGCGTAAGATGTTCAAGCATAAATATGACTTGCATAGCTACAAGGTAGATGATAGATTTACCCCATTACGATGCAATGTGATCTGATTTTGATTTGATTCAACACAATGCGATTCAATGCTATAGAAAAATATGCTATTTAATTCAATATGGTACAGTTAGTTTGTTTTTATTTCTTTGGTTTAGACAGACAACAAATCTTAAATTTAGTGCAAAAAAAAATTACAGATAGTCGTCGACTTACGACCTATGCAACTTACGACCATTCGACTTTACGACCACAATCGCTAGCTGCGGCGAACTACAGTGCGTACCGGCTTCCGGCATCATTTTACAGTACTGTACATATAGCCTACTCTACTTACGACCAAATCATGTTACGACCGATCTGTCGATCCCAATTGTCGTCGTAAGTCGACGACTACCTGTAAATAAAACCAGACAAGAAATCAATCAACATATGAAATGTTGGTCACAAATTATTGGTTACTTTCTAAGTAATAGAAGTATAGTGCATTTACTTATCATTATATGTGTGTGTGTGTGTGTGTGTCTGTGTGTCTGTGTGTGTGTAAATACATTTTACAGATGTGAATATGTAAAAAAATGCATTGCGATACAAATGGCGATATTAATAAATGCCTCATATCAATTCTTTGTATACAAACAGTTTTAAACAGAACAGTAGGTCTACTGGTGACTTTTAAGGAAGGATAATTGTACTTTCTAGAACACAGCTAAAACTGTTGTCAGCTTAATAGTCTATTAATCATTCTAATAATTGTTAGGTTAGTTTTATTTTCAAAGTAATGGTTAGTTGCTGCTCTACTCTACAATTGGAAAATGTAGTCCTTATTGGATTGTCTTAATCTTAATGCTGTTTATTCATTCACAGGTTCCCACAGAAGAAATTAATCCTCACAATTCAGGTTGCGCATCATCAAATAGTAAAGGGTAAGACCTTCCCTTTCCATCACATCACTATCGTATATGTAAGCTGGTATTATAATATAGAAGTTAACTTCTATATAATAATATAGAAGATAAATGTTGTAATTACTTTTCTCTAGGGAAAAAAAATCAGGAAACGGATTCACCAGCAGTAACCCGATTATAACGAGGAACACCACTGTGAAATGGGAATAACTTTGAGATTATTTGATTAATGCTGTGTGACACAACCAAGACTCTTCCAAGAGCTGCCACCCAGCCAAACTGAGCAATTGGGAGAAAGCCTTAGAGAGGTGACTAAGAACCCGATTGTCTCTCTGACTGGGCTTCAGAGATCCTGTGTGGAGCTGGGACAATGTTTCAGAAGGAGAACTGCTAATTACCTGGCCAAAAGCATCCCCAAAATAAAACATGATGTTGTGAGTGTGTTTTTCTATAGCATGGAGTTGGAAACTGGTCAGGGTTGAGGGAAAGCTGAATGAGCAAAGTACAGAGATCCTTAATAAAAACATGTTCCACAGCACTCAGGACCTTAGTCTGGGCTGAATTTTCACCTTACTGCATGACAACAACCTTAAGCACACAGACAAGACAACACAGGCATGAGTTAGATTTAAGAAATGTTGAATGTTTTGGCAAAACAAGAAATGATGTTGACAAATCAATAAGTAAAGCAGAAGCTAAAACAAACCTTTGAAATAAAATTATGGGAAAGTAGCAGAAAAGTTGGAATTATTGGAGAAAGGGAGACAATTATACAGAATGTCTAGCAAATAGAATATAGTTTGCAGTTATGAAAATTATCATTAAGATTATAAAACTATATGAAGGTGAAGAAAAGTGTTCTCTCTATTACGGTTTACCCTCCAGTACAGTAGGTGGCGGTATTGACCAAAAAAAAAAAAGGCGGGGGGGGGGAGGAAACGCGATTTTTTATTTACGTAATAGAAAATTCGGATTAACTTCTGGGTTTTTTTTTAGTTAAGATAAAATAAAGAATATACAGGGAAAACAGTAGTTAAACTGGTTATTGAGGGGAAAATTCCGTCTACTGTGTCTGTGGAAAAAGTCGTGAAAATTGAGGACTTCAAGACGAAAGAAGGGACTTTCCTAAGAAAGACAAAGAAAACGGCACTACCGCGACCACACGGGTTTATTGGTTGAATTCTTCTTCTCTCTAAAGATAATGAAATCCACGTTTCTGCCACTTTATTTGTACATAATCGGTAAGCGGTTATTGTGACCTTCTTATAGCTCCAATTGCCGCTGTAGTTCCTCTTTATTGTTTTGTGAACTGAAAAAGAAATGGCGACGCTTAATATAAAGCAGTTACAGATGCTAAATTCAAATCGAATATCTACACAATTCTTCACACCTCTCTTCCCATCGTTCAGTTATCCTTCTAGTACAGTGTTATCTCATTACATTTATATTCGTAAAGTGTATATGAGTGAAGAATAAACATTGAGACTGTTACAGGAAATGTGTGGGAGGTTCAGAATTGAGAGGTTTCGATTTAGATATCATCTTGTGCCGTTTGTCTTGTTCAGATCATCTATACTACATCATGCTAAAACAAATCCATGTGTGTATTAAATCAGAGGATTTTCTGGTGTGGCATCTTTGACAGTACGAGTTAAATACACATTGTGGGAGGGTCTGTGTAACCTAGACAAGTACAGTTCATTCAGAATGTATTCAGACCCGCTTTACCTTTTTTCAATTCTATGTTGTGGGATGATCTCACAGTCGCTCTGGTTGATTTTTTTTCCTCAAAGTGAAAACAAATTTTCTAGAAATATCTTTTTTTTTTTTTTTTTTTTTTTTTTTAATTTCACGTACATAGGTATTCAGCCTCTTTTCAATGATACATGAAAATTAGCTCAGGTGCCTCCAATTTCTTCTGATTGTTGCTGAGATGCTGCTTAGAGTCTTCTTCTTCTTTTGGCTGCTCCCATTAGGGGTCTCCACAGCGGCTCATCTGACTCCTGTCCTCTACATCTGCCTCTTTCAAACCAACTACCTACATGTCTTCCTTCAGCACATCCATAAACCTCCTCCTTGGCCTTCCTCGTTTCCTCCTTCCTGGTGGCGCCATCCTCAGCATTCTCTTACTGATATACCCCATGTCCCTCCTCTGCACATGTCCAAACCATCTCAATCTCGCCTCCCTCACCTTGTCTCACAAACATCCTACATGCGCCGTCCCTCTAATAAACTCATTTCTAATCCTGTCCATACTTTTCACTTCCAACGAAAACGTCAGTCTATCTGTGGAAAAGTTTATTGATTGGACATGATTTGGAAAAGTTTAAACCTCTCTATAGAAGGCCCCCCAGCTGACAGTGTATATCAAAGCAAAAAACAATGAGAGGTGACCAAGAACTCGATGGCCACTCTGACTGATCTACAAGGATTCTTTGTATAGATTGGACAAAGTTCCAGAAGGACAACCATCACTGCAGCCCTCCATCAATCTGGGCTTTTTGGAACAGTGGGTAAATGAAACCTGTGGTCTGATGAAACCAAGATTGAACTTTTTGGCCTCAGTTCTAAATGAATCTGGAGGAAACCCCTCATCACATGTTTAAAAGCATCCCCAAAGTAAAGCATGATAGTGGCATCATGCTGTGGAGATGTTTCTGCAGGATGGACTTGGAAACTGGTCAGCATTGAGGGAAAGCTAAATTGAGTAAAGTACAGAGATTTCCTCAATAAAAGAACCTCAGTCTGTTCTGAAGGTTCACCTTCCCACATGACAGAAACTCTAAGCACATAGCGAAAACAGCACAGGAGTGGCTTAGGGACAATGAGATATTTCAGGGTATTTTTTATTAAAAAATATAAATAAAAAGTCAGGCATTTCTAGAGTTTTGTTTTCACTGTCATTATGGTGTACTGATTGTAGATTAATGAGAAAAAAAATAATTTGACTGATTGTAGTATCAGTCTGCAGCATAACAAAATTGAAATAAGGTGAAGAGCATCTGAATACTTTGAAAATGCACTGTATGATCCAGAAAACTTTTCAAAAGTATTATTTACATATCTTAATGCATTCAGCCAGTTACCCAGAGCTGAAGTTTAATTCAGAGATTCACAAGTTGTGTGTCACAAACTTGTGATTTATGATAGCTTACAATGATGTATTGTGAAATCACATTAATCAGTTAATCAGAGTTTTAAATATTTTTTTACTATGTTTTTATAGTTTCTAATCAGTATACAGAACGGTAAGTAATAAGGAAAGTAATTACATTTTGATAGGAGTCTTCACATGTAAAGCTGATTCCTGTGATGTCTTAAACGTTAAAGAGTTTACTTGCTTCACAAGTATACACATGCATTTGATTTGTTTCCAAACAGGTTTTTACGCTTGTAACACATTTGGAGCATCATGCAGGCATGGTGAATATTTATCAACAGCTGGAGAATGTTGTCCAATGTGTAACATAGGTATATGTTGATACTACTAACAGTTGTCATGAAGTAATAAAATGTAAACCATAAGGGATTTATATTTAATGGCTTTTTACACCATAATATAATGACACTTAAATGATGTAGATGAAGCAAAACCATGTTTTTAAACCATGTTAGTAGCTCTAAGGAATATGGGAGCCTTTTATAAACTCTTAAATATTTGTCCTCTCATCACTTAAAATCTGTTTATATTTTTGTTCTTCAGGTTTGGTGGTTTTCAAAGACTGTGTTGGTGATTACAGTACAACATGTATTCCTTGTACTAAAGGAACATTCATGAATGTGCCTAATGGTGTAAACACTTGTAAAACATGTAAAACCTGTGGCAGAGGTAAACATCATTCTGCCAATTTGAATGTCATGTATTTTATATTAAAGTAATCAGTATTTGCTAAACTAATGTTCTGTTTCTAGGGCTTTATATTTTGCAAAACTGTAGCACAATAAAGGACACAGTCTGTGAGGTCTTAGATGGGTATTACTGTGCACAGCACTCAGATGGAGAATGTTCTCTTGCAATTAAACACAGTGAGTGTAAACCAGGAGAACAAATAAAAACTCCAGGTGAGAACTAAAGCCTCAGTTATTCATCTGATCACGGTCACATAAAAAATGCCAATCTGAACCAGTGTTTTTAAACACAAAATGTAAATCCATATTAAAAATTTCATGATATGGAGCTGTGGAAAAAGTGGAACACTGGAATTTAAACTGGAATGTAAAACTGTTGTGTGCTTCACTGTAGTGAATTTGAATTGTGACTATTTACAGGCACGAGGGTCTCAGACACAGTTTGTGAAACATGTCTACCAGGATTTTATTCTCTTGAAGGTGTGAGATGCATTAAATGGACTGAGTAAGTCAATTATTTATTATGTGAGCTATAATATTTCTGTCTGTTGCATTCAATCTCCCAGTTAATGTTTTTTACTTTGTGTAAAAAGTTTTAATTTCTTCTTTCTTCAAGCTGTTCACTCAATAATGAGATTGTGGATGAAGAAGGCACTTCCATTACAGATGTTAAATGCAAACCAACAAGGAGGAGATCTGGCCTTTTGCAGCTTTTGTTCTTATAGCAGCTTTTTTCATACCTGCAGTTTCTTTTCTTTCAATATTACTTTTAAAGTGGCGGCTCATTAGGCACAGAAGAAACAGAAGTAAGTTGTTTAATTTCTATTTTAAACAGTGCATAAGTTTATGAAGTGGAAATAATGTCCTGTACAAATGTATACTGTATAATATTCCTATTATACAGTATAGAGGCAGTGGTAGTCCAGTGGTTAAGGCTCTGGGTTACTGATCACAAGGTCAGCGGTTCGAACCCCAGCACAGCCAAGCTACCACTGTTGAGCCCTTGAGCAAGGCACTTAACCCTATCAGCTCCAGGGGCGCCGTACCATGGCTGACCCTGCGCTCTGACCCCAGCTTCCAGATGAGTTGGGATATGCGAAAAAACTAGAAATTTCCCCACTGTGGGACGAATAAAGGTTAAATTATTATTATTATTTATATTTTAGGTGCTTGTGTTTTATTGATATTTGAATCCTTTTCTTTGTTTTGCAGATAACAGAAAATTAAGAGTAAGTGCTGACATTAAATGCTATAATATTGCAACCAGTATCATCCTCTTATTTTTACATTTGTTTTTCCTTATTGATAAACTTCACACTGTTTAAATGAAAGCATTTTTGCTAAACTGAAACTATACTGTGCACTATGTCTATTAGTGTAAGTGATGTGATAACTGATCCTAGATAAAGAAATGTCACAGGTTCCATGCAGCTATTTTCCATTGATACCAGTAAATTTCATGTTACAGAAAACAAATTTATTTTATTATATTTAGATTATATTGTATAGGGGTGTTGAAATTGATCATTTCTATGACGCATTGCGATGCAGACATGGATGATTCTGCATTGATGCAGTAATGGACCACAATCGATTATAGCTTACTGACATCATGCGTTGCGTACGCTCTTGTTGCGCTAGTTTAAGATGGCACACAGAGATGAAACACCAAATTGAGTAATAAAAAATGCACCCACTATTTTAAAATTTCAAATCTGGGCAAATTTTGACTTTTATGAACTGGTAAACACGAACTGGACAAGACACAAGCTGTGTGTAAAGCCTGTTGCACACACAAATTGTGTAGGGAATACCACTTACACCACGCTAGCCAGTTTAACCCTGAGATACTGACATTGGCCGGTGCCAAAAGGGACTTAACTCAGTCAATATACAGCAGAGGTGGCAGAAGTACACACATCCTTTACTTAAGTAGAAGTACAGATACTCATGTTTTAAAATACTCAGGTAAAAGTCGAAGTACAGATTAAACTTTTTTTACTCAAGTGAAAGTAAAGAAGTCTTGGCTCTGACATGTACTTAAGTAAAAAGTAGTTTGTGTCGCCATTATGAGGGAAAACGCCACCTAGAGGGTTAATTGTGTAAAACATGGCGGATTTTGTGTTTGATTTGAGACTTGGCGCAGAAATAAAACAAAAGTTTACTGATTAAAAATATTTTTATCTGGAGTTTATTTATTTATTTTATATCTAAGTAAAGTAGGGACATCGTGGATAAATGTATTTTTTCCCGACGGTTTTAATCTCCCCTCTTTTATATTTAGTTATTTATTTATGTATTTACATTTTTTATGAAAATGGTAAAAACAGAAATGCGCGCTGAATTGATAGCGCGTTAATAAAACTTAGTGTCGTTTACAATAATTTTAATTTTGACAGCCATATATATATATATATATATATATATATATATATATATATATATATATATATATATATATATATATATTAATACAAAACGAATAAAAATTTTGTTACCTAATGAATGTGTCCAGGCTGAGCATCCACATATAGAACACAAGCAGAGAAAAGATGATGATCATGAATGTGTCTGTTCTCAGTCATGTTCTCATCACTGACTCCCTCTGTCTCATCCACGTTAACCCCAAACTTTTTACCGCCTGCTGATTCTTATCTTCGTAAAGAGTGAGAGTCAGGACTTTATACACCAGTGGATTGAAAAAGACGCGCAGTAACAGGAAATCGGTTGTTCGGCTGAAATCGGCGCGCAGTGAAGAAAAAAAATATATATATATTTCACCAAATCAATGTATTAAAACTAAAGTAACGAGCCGGGTTTGAAAATGTAAGAAGTAAAAAGTACAGCAGATATTTGTGTAAAAATGTAATGAGTAAAAGTAAAAAGTTGTCTGAAAAATAAATAGTGGAGTAAAATACTGATACCAGAAAAATCTACTTAAGTACAGTAACGAAGTATTTGTACCCGTTACTTCCCACCTCTGATATACAGTATATTTATAATATATATTGGAGCACTGCAGAATGTTTTTTTTTGTAGATTGACCATATACACACAGTGGATCAGTTTAGCCTTTACTAAATATTTTAGTATATAATTTAATGTTTATACATTTTACATTTAATTTTTGTTTGTAAGTGCTTAAATGCAGTACTTGACAGTTTCATGAGCTATTAGTATTTTCTAGTGTTTCTTAGTTCAAAATGCACCTGCTTTCTGCTGCATTTCTTTAGTCCTCTTTAAAGTTTGCTATATTCAGGAAGTGTATTTTCTTGGAGCAGATAAAATAAACAGGGAGTTTGTATATCTGACTGCTTGTATTTACTGATAAATGTAACCATATGCAGTAATATTAAAAGGGTGCAATGCATGATGCAATTCAATATGGTACAGGTAGTTCATTATTATTTCTTTGGTTCAGACTGACAACAAATCAATGATATACTTGTGCCATTTCACAAACAGGCCTTTGAAGTGCAAAAATAAAATAAAATAAAAAAGGATTCAATAAAACCAGATGTTTTCTTGTATGTTCTGTCTCCAGCAAAGGGGATCTCTACAGTTTCCCACAGAGGAAACAAATCCTAGTAATTCAGGTTCATCATCATCCAGTAAAGTGTAAGAGCGTCCCCTTCTCTAACGTCACAAATGTACATGAAAGGTGGTAATATAATATAGAAAATAAATGCTGTTATTATTTCCTCTAGGGAAAAAAACAGGAAACAGATTCACCAGCAGCAGTAACCTGATTGTAATGATGAACAATTTGGTGGTTGGAACGGTGGGAGCCTGGAACTGCTGTTCCTGCTCAGCGCGCACCTGAAGGCGCCTTCACCAGCTTATCCAGTGTACATGGTGTAGCGTAAAGATGCGTGCAGGAAAGAGGAGCAGGATGTATTGGTAGGTATTCTCATTATTATTTATAATTCATAAAAATAAGATTTGAATCCTGTGTGATATGTTTTGCCCTGTTTCAGTCATCATAATTTTTACCATTTAGCAAAAAAAATAAACCATCTGAGAAGCATTGGTTTTGATCATACCAAGCCCTATGAAAAATATACACTGACCAGTTGTGCAATGGCTGAAGATCAGAAATGGTGTGTTGCAGGATGTGGTGAAAAGCGGCTGTCTGGTAGAATGAGGTCTGCGGTGTTATTTTGCTTATACCAACAAACCAAAATAGTTCTGTGTAGATATGGTAAGATTTAATATTTGAATATATTTATTACTTATAAAAATCCAAGCAACAAACATCAACATTTACATTTGTACACATCTGTCACTGGCAAATACATTAGTATTGGTAGAACATATGTAGCCATAATCTATCAAGGTGGTGTTATTTTACATAGCTATCCAGCCAATATACTGAGTATGATGTTCCTTTTTTAATAGAAGATTCAGAATCTTTTAATCATTGATATAGCAGCATAATCATTCAGTGATAGCACAAGAATCACACAGTGCTGAGAACGCTTGTGGTGTTTGCACAAGCTGAGGGTTGGTTTTACAGACATGCTGACATGATAATGATTTCAGTCCTGTAAGCTTTATCAAAAATAATAGCACAGATATTTTTAATATAAAAACAATATTTGAGAGATTGATAATGCAATAATATATTTTCACATCATTTATTTTCAGTGGTGGCAGTCCTGTAGAAAGTGCAGGCACAGGATGATATGTTGTGGGCTGTGGTCTGAGGGATTGTGGCTTGCATTCAATGAATACACAGACATAATCTATAGAACCTGAACATAACCATCACTCAAATAAATACACTCGAATGTAAGTTAATGTTAACGCCACTGCACTCAAAATAATAATAATTATTATATTTAATTATTTATAAAAAGAACAAGTAATTCATTATATTGTTAACACATGCTGTGATCAATAACAATATTTTGTAATACAAACTCTGAGGAAATGTCACAATTTCAGTTTACATTTGCAGCTTTATTTTTCTCCTAAATAAACCTGCCTTTGTATTGGTGCTTGATGTACTATAATTACTATAATTATGTACAATACTGTATTGTGCTCTTAACAACAGCTGTAAAATACTTTGCACAGAAATACAGAATTATGTTAAATACATAATAAATACATCTTTCTTATATTATTACTGTTTATTGTTTAACTGAAGTATGTATGTTACTATCACACGGGCTGGGTTGTCCAATTTTACCCAAAGTGTTCTTCTGCTGAGATGCTGTTCTGCTCACCCATGGCTTGACTTACTATATACAGACAGTTCTCACTGAACTATTTAATCAAGGTGAGAACTGTCAATCTTTTTTTTTGTTTTCCACACTATTCTGTGTAAGCTCTATGAAGTTTTTCACTACTTAACCCATCCCATAATGTACAAATAACCATTACACTGAAACTTACAGAGATCACATAATAACTGAAGCTTGTGTCTTGTATCTGCATGACAATTATTTGGATTTTTTTTTAATTTGGAAAAATTCATAATTGAACAGCTGTTCCTAATAAAACAGGGGTGATTGTATATTTGTAATCTTTTATAAGATGCAGCCCTAGAATGACAAATTAAAAGAACTTCTTGTAAGTCACCAGTGATGGGCCAGCAAAGCCTTTTTTGCTGGCCTAAACACTATCAGAAGCACTGACTTACATTTACAACCTAAATTCTAATATTTGTTAAAGCTGTGTAGCTTTTCTCTTGGCTACACAGCTTCCAGTTCTGTATGTGGATGTTAGATTTTTTGTCCAATCAGATTTCAGCCTCTATGTGCTGCCATGTCAATCTAATCTGCCCAGAGCCTTTAAAGTCTGTACTGCTGGCCTTTTTAACTTAGAGAATATTAGCAATGGATCTGTTTCTTTAACCAATCAGATTTAATATTTTATGTTTTTGTCCTGTTATTAGACAAATATTGTTTTTGAACTGCTCCAGATGATGTAGGTGGCACAGTTGCAGTAGTAGTGTAGAGATTTGGAGCTGGCTTTAGTAAAACGGTAGTCAAGTCAAGTAGCTTTTATTGTCATTTCAACCATATATATATATACTGATGCAGTACACAGTGAAATGAGACAATGTTCCTACAGAACCTTGGTGCTACATCTAACATAAAGCTACATAACAGAAAAACCTCCATATGTGAAATGCCTCTCTCTCTGTAAAGCCATGTGTTGTTGTATTGTATTGATGGTTTCTATAATTGCGATGTGATAGTGGTGGTATTAAGAGGTGAATTAAGTCATGCAAGTCCTCACTGAAGCCCAGGTACCAAATGCATGGCCTGCCACTGTAAGTCACATCAACAAATTCTAAACAGAATCTCTAACATCATTTTACATTAATTTGGATTTTTTTTATTTAATAATTTATTTTGTATTTTTCACAATGTACTGCACTTTCAGGTCGTAGCAAATTTTTATATGAGGTTTTATATATGTACACTGGTGTAGTAAGTATTGCCTCAGTAGTGTTGAAACGAACATGTAGTTGGTGTGAAAGAGGCAGATGTAGAGGACAGGAGGTATGAAGACGGATGATCCGCTGTGGCGACCCCTAATGGGAGACGCCGGAAGAAGAAGAGGTGTTGAAACGAACAGACACGTCTTTTAGCACATGACGTCCGTGTTTCACTGGATGGGAAAAAGAAAACATCCAATAGGGATGAAGTTCCCGTTCCGAAAGTCCGTGTTTCATTGGCTGGGGGAAATAAACGAAACCATTAACAAATTGCGCCATTTTGTGGATTTATGGAATAGAAATATGTGATAAATATTCAGTGTTTTTAGTTAAAACTAAAGCGTGTCGAAAAGAAATCGGATTGGAATTGAAATTGGGATGGTTACAGAGGGAATATTCAGTCTACTGCGACTCTTGACTTGGAGAAAAAGGCGTCTATCTGCTCAAAAAGCTTTCACTCGGTTACAGACGGAAAATGGAGACCTGGAGGACAAATGGAGACAAAAAAACGTTCAAATGAAAAGCGAAAAGAAACGACACATTCCTGTGACCAGTCAGTTCTTCTGTTCTAACGCTGTTAGATTAATATTTTTTACATTAATATTTATTTTCAAATAATGAAATCCACGTTTCTGACGCTTCTGTTCTACATAATCAGTAAGTGGTTCTTGTGATCTGCTCACATCTCATATTGTAGCTGTTGTTTATTCCAACCACTGAGAATAAATATTTACTTTCTCTTTTAATACGAACCAGTGAAACTCAAATATCCTTCAGTTTAACTCCACACTAGAAACGCGAATCCTGTTAAGTTAGTAAGCGATAAAAAAGTCTACAGTATCATTATGATTAGTTCCCCTTCATTATTTAATGAACCGAAAAGACTGAAAATGGCGACACTGAATATTAAGAGCAGTTACAGATGCTGAAATCACAGCGGTTCTTTACACAATTTTACACAACTCAGTCCCCATCCTTCAGTCATTCTATTACAATGTTATCTCATTACATTTATTTAAATAAAAATTTATCATCAAAATGTATATAATCCTGAAGAAACTTACCTTTAGATTGTTACAGGCAGTGTGTAGGTGGTTAAGGATTAATATAATGCCATTTCTTTTGCTGCGTCTCCTGTTTATATCACCTCATATGAAACCCACACCCACACCCACACACCCTACCACACCCCCCGCCTAGTGATCCACTGCATTATCTGTGGGATAGATTTATGACAAAAACGACTTTACATGCTGTGTCTGTTTAACCTGAACAAATATGATCCAGAAGACTACTTCTTTTTTTTAGTATTATATACATATATTCATGGATTCACCCACTTTATCTTGTAACTGCTTTATTCAGGTCATGGTCCTGGTGGATTCAGACTCTATCTTGTAACCTTTAGATCAGGGCTCACCAACTTTTTATTTAATAAATGTGAAGGGCTACCAGTTTGATACACACTTCTGAAATAACACATTTGCTCAATTTACCTTTAATTATGTTATTATTAATAATTAATGATATTCGTCTATGCGAAGACACTGATCGTGTTAATGATTTCTCACAATAATTAACAATGATTTAAAAGGTATGAAACAGATCAATATCAATATTCAAAACTTTATTTCTATAAATCTCTGCAAGCATTTTCAAATGATCACTTCTACAACATTTTCACTAGCCACTAACAATTTTAACAAATCATGCACTTCGTTGCATTATGTTTGTACAGATTAGCAATTACCTAACATACTAAAATCAACTTGGAGACCAGCTAGCTCTAATCTAATATGAAACTTTTTTTTATTTTTTATTAATATTGTCATTTTCAAATTCTCACCAATGCAAGTGTGATTTAAAAAAGTTAGATGCAGCTCACTGGTAAGTGGCGCTGTGGTGAGCTATTTTTTAGAAAAGGCCCGTGGGCAACTCATGTGGTCCTTTCGGGCGACCTGGTGCCCACAGGCACCATGTTGGTGACCCCTGCTTTAGAGAGATGGTAGCTCAGTCCTTAAGGTTCTGGGTTACTGATCGGAAGGTCTGGTGGTTCAAGTCATTTTACCCAGAGCTCAGGATCATACCAGAGATATTGTTATGAACTTGTGATTTGTCAGTTTTAATTAGATATATTGGTAAAATCACATTAATCACTTCACCAGATTAGAGGTTGTTTTTTTCAATGTACATTTTGTAGGTTCTAATCCATTTCAATCATATAATCAATGAGAAAAGTAAATACATTTTGATAGGAGAGGTCTCCACATGTTTAGCTGATTCTTATAATTTGTGTTTAGACTTAAACAATCATTCAATCGTTTACTTGCTTCAGAATTATTTACATGCATTTGCTTTGCTTCTTAACAGGTTTTACCACTTGTAAGACATTCGGAGCATCATGCAGGCACGGTGAATATCTATCAACAGCTGGAGAATGCTGTCCAATGTGTAACATAGGTATGCCATGAATATACATTTATATTTAAGTCATAAAGTAATGTAAAGCTCTCTAAAGTGATTTATATTTATTAGTTTTTTTTTTTGTTCCATGGTGGTCTAGTGGTTAGGATGCGGCGCTCTCACCGCTGCGGCCCGGGTTTGAACCCCGGTCAGGGAACCAACCCCAGCCATTAGTGTTGCACAAGCCAGTGCACTCTTAGTGCCGGTCCCAAGCCTGGATAAATGGGGAGGGTTGCGTTAGGAAGGGCATCCAGCATTAAAACATGTGCCAAATCAAACATGCGGATCATGAACACGGATGATCCGCTGTGGCGACCCCTAATGGGAGAAGCCAAAAGAATATACAGTGGAACCCGGTTATCTCGCCCTCGGTTACCTCGACAACCCTATTAAGTCGACGTTTTTTCTAAGCATTTTTTATCGGATATGTCGACTTTTTTTATGTCGCCGAACCCTAATATCTCGAGCACAAGGGGGGAAAAATTTGCCAGTTAACGCCGGTTATCTCGGTGCAGCCGCAGAAGAACTCGCGAAAGTGTCGGAAAGATCAAGCCTTACAGCTGCTACAGGTGTTGTATTGTATACTGGTGTTAGGCGTGGTACGGAGGCGGAAGCCGGAGTAACGGCAAACAGAAACTTTATTTAACAAAGGCAGAGCCAACACAAAATACCCGCGTAGATCGGGATAATCCGGCAAACGGCAGTCCAATAATAACATCAACGGTGCGTTATCGAGGAAGCGCGGCGCAGAGGAAGCGACGGGGAAGCGTCTAAAGTCCGAGGTGCGCTGGGGAAGGAAAACGCAGCCGTGGAGTGAGCGAGGAGTCCAGGAGGAGACGGTATGTAGCGGGTGCAGCATACACATGACCACGCATGAACAAATATAATAACGGACCCCGAGCGTGGGTGAGTGAGCGGTTTATATGGGAGCCGGGAGTGAGTGAGTAACGCGCTTCAGCTGTGCATGATTTGCGCTGCGAGCTTGGGAGCGCGCGGAGGCAATGACAGCCTCTGAAGGAGGCGTGGCAGGTGGATTCCTGACAACTGGTGAATCTCTGCTGTTAGTTAGTGCACATATGCCTTTTGTTGTTAAATGTTATGCGATGAACGAGAGGCGCTTTGGGAAAAGAGCCGCCGTTGAGAGAGTGCTGGTGTGAAGACACGTACCGGGATACACATGCGCGATAACAACGACCGCCGTGAACCAACATATACCAACAATAACAGACAGTGAGAGTGTGGAAGTTTAAATAGGAGCTGGTGATGATGATAAACGAGCACCATATGTGCGCGATTGAAGCCGGGAGCTTCAGAGAAAGCGGCCGAGAAAGCACCTGACACGCTGAAGGGGGCCGAAGGGGACGTGGCAGGTGGATTCCTGACAGATAAACATGTACTGTATGTATTTTTATAGCATGCCTTCATCAAACAAATCGCGGCAACGCTGTTGTGTAAAAAAACCCTTCAAAAATACGTCCACGCACATTCTCATTTATTAACGCACATCATGTACATAAAGAAATTTCAAGCACGTTAATATATTGCCGCCATTTTGATTTCCGTTTATCTCGATCATCGGTTACCTCGATGCTTTTTGGCGACCCCCTCGGACATCGACATAACCGGGTTTCACTGTACTGACGTTTTGGTGATATACACTGACCAGGCATAACTTTATGACCACCTGCCTAATATTGTTTTGGTCCCCTTTTTGCTGCATAAACAGTTCTGACCCTTCAAGCATTAACAGCATTAACCTCTTTAGCAGTTTAAGCTACAGAAGCTCGTCTGTTGGATTAGCATACACACTCCAATCTTCACTCCCCACGTGATAGATACTGACCACTGCAGACCAGGAGCATCCCACAAGAGCTACAGTTTTGGTGATGCTCTGACCCAACTGTCTGTAAATTTACCATTGGGATGAATAAAGTATCTATCAATCTATCCATCACAATTGTCCTTAGTCAAACTCGCTCAAATCCTTACTCTTGCCCATTTCTCCTGCTTCTTGCACATCAAATTTGAGAATAAAATGTTCACTTGTTGCCTAATATATCCCACCCACTAACAGGTGCTGTAATGAAGAGATAATCAGTGTTATTCACTTACCCATCATAATGCTATAATGCCTAGTGTGATGACTGATCAGTGTAGATAAAGTAAAACCATGTTTTCATGTTTGGCTCAACTTGTGCTAGTAGCTTTAATGAAAATGTGAGCCTTCCGTGCATTTTTGTTGAGTGCATATTATTTTTGTTCTTCAGGTTTGGTGGTTCTCAGAGACTGTATTGGTGATTACAGTACAACATGCAGTCCTTGTATTAAAGGCACTTTCATGAATGTGCCTAATGGTGTACACACTTGCTTTCCATGTAAAACCTGTGACAGAGGTAAATATCATTCTGTCAATTCTTATGTCTTTGATATTTTATATGTAGTATTTAAACTTATCTTTTTTCTAATCTATTGTTCCGTTAATAGGACTTTATACTTTACAAAACTGCAGCACAATAAAGGACAAAGTCTGTGAGGTCTTGGATGGGTATTACTGTGCACAATACTCAGATAGAGAATGTTCTCTTGCAATGAAACACAGTGAGTGTAAACCAGGAGAACAAATAAAAACTCTAGGTAAGTACTAAAGCATCAGCCTTTACTCTGATCATGGTCACATTCAAAAGGCCACTCTAAATCAGTTATTTTTAACACAAAATTCAATTCCATAGTAAAAATTACATGATTATGGAGCTGTTTCTGACCAAATAGTAAACCATTGGAATGTTTATCTGCAGGAAGAGGCTTGTCCATGGCATCTTAATGCTTTTTACTGCATATATATTATAGTTATAGTTATCACTACATGTTACAGATCATTGAGAGGATAAGTAAAAAGTAGTATTTTTAATAGCACTTAAATTCGATTTTTTTTTATGTGTCTCAAAAATGCTAATAACATGAACATTTGAACATAGTCAAAACACCAGATGAATCAATGAGAATAAATATAATCTTATATAGAATCTTATAATAGAGGAAATTTGGCTAAAATAAATACTTGCATGTTTGCATTTAGAAGTAAAAACAGTATTTTTCTGAAATTATTTTCTTAGATTTGAGTTTTTCCCCCCTAAACCACATTTCCTTTTTAAGAAAAGACCATAAGTTTAAAGCTAGGGTAGGGTTAAGCAGTACAGAGAGATTTAAGGTGCAGGGCTGGGAAACAATGCATCCTAAAAAACATAGATGACTGGTTCTATTGTGAAACTGTTGTGTGCTTCACTGTATTGAATTTTAATTGTGAATTCATTTACAGGCACTAAATCCGTAAATACAGTTTGTGAATTGTGTCCATCAGGATTTTATTCCCCTGAAGGTGTGAAATGCACTAAATGGACTGAGTAAGTCATTTATTTATCATGTGAGCTATAATATTTTTGTTTGTCTGTTGCATTTTTATCTCTCAATTAGAATGGCTTACTTTGTGTGAAATTGTTATTTTTTTATTTTCTTCAAGCTGTTCACTCAGTAATGAGATTGTGGATGAAGAAGGTACTCCCATAAGAGATGTTAAATGCAAACCAACAAGGAACAGATTTTTACTCATAGCAGCTCTTCTAGCATCTGCAGTTCTTTTACTGTCATTATTAATTTTATATTGGAAGCACAGAAGTAAGTTGTGTTCGGTGTTTCATTTCTAAACAATGCATAGGTTCATTAAGTTAAGGGGATACAATGATGTCTGCAAATGTATTATGTATAATATTCTTTTCAAGAGTGCATTCAGAAAGTATTTAGACCCCCTTTACCTTTTTCAATTTTGTTATGTTGCAGCCTGATACCCCTGCTTCTACTTCCTCTTTTGGCTGCTCCCCTTATGTTTCCCCACAGCAGATCTTCAGTCTCCACACCATCTTGTCCTCTACATCTGCCTCTTTCAACCAAACTACCTGCATGTCTTCCCTCACCATATCCATAAACCTCCCCCTTGGCGTTCCTCTTTTCCTCCTTCCTGGTGGCTCCATCCTCAGCATTCTCCTACCGAAATACCCCATGTCCCTCCTCTGCACATGTCCAAACCATCTCAATCTCACCTTCCTCACCTTGTCTCCAAAACGTCCTACATGCGCTGTCCCTCTAATAAACTCATTTCTAATCCTGTCCATCCTCTTCACTCCCAACAAAAACCTCGGGATCTTCAGCTCTGCTACCTCCAGCTCCACCTCCTGTCTTTTACTCAATGCCACTGTCTCTATACTGTACAACATCGCAGGTCTCACCAAAGCCCTATAAACTTTCCCTTTCACTCTTGCAGATACCCTTCTATCACAAATCACTCCTGCTATCACTCTTCTCCATCCTGCCTGCACTCTTTTTTTTCCACATCTCTAACACACTCGATTACTTTGCACTGTTGACCCCAGGTACCTAAACTCCTTCACCTTTTCCACCTCTTATCCCTGCAACCGCACCACTCCTCTGCCCTCCCTCTCATTCACACACATGTACTCTGTCTTAATCCTACTGACTTTCATTCCCCTTCTGTCCAGCGTGTACCTCCACCTCTCCAGGCTCTTCTCAACCTACTACTTACTTTCACCACAAATCACAATATCATCCGCAAACATCATAATCCATGGAGACTCCTGTCTGACCTCGTTCTTTAACCTGTCAATCACCTTTGCAAACAGGAAAGGGCTGATCCTTGATGCAGTCAAACCTCCACCTTGAACCAGTCTGTCGTTCCCACTGCACACTTCACTGCTGTCACACTGTCCTGCACCACCCTCACATACTTCTCTGACACATCACACTTCCTTATGCAATACCACAACTCCTCTCTGAGCACTCTGTCGTACTCTTTCTCTAAATCCACAAACACAATGCAACTGCTTCTGACCTTCTCTATACTTCTCCATCAACATTCTCAAAGCAAATAATAAGTCTGTAGTGCTCTTCCTTGGCATGAAACCATACTACTGCTCACAGATGGTCACCTCTTCTCTCAACCTGGCTTCCACTACTCTTTCCCATAACTTCATGGTGTGACTGATCAACTTAAATCCCTGACTTTACTGCAGGTCTACACTGCTCCCTTATTCTTAATGATCGGTACCAACATCAACACTCCTTCTCCATTCCTCAGGCATACTCTCACCTTCCAAAATCTTGGAACCTGGTTACAAACTCCACTGCCATCTCTCCTAAACATCTCCATCTGGTTTCATGCTCCTGAGGTTCCAGTGACCATTGTTCCTGCCCCTCTCCCCCCTATGGATCTTCCCATTTCATCCAGGCCTGCCTCTGGATAGTGTTCTCTTCGACTGGATGCCACTCTGTGCAGCTTGGGACGGTTTCTCACGGCCTTGGGTGTTTCCATGAAATTCCGGAGTAAGAACGGGCGCTTCAAGGATGGATTGAACTGTAGTTAATGTCATCATACTGCTACATTGACTCAGGACTACTTTTCGCTTCTGATCACCATCACTGTACCCTGCAACCTCGTATATCTGCTATAAATAGACTTTTGGTGCAACCCAGATGAGGATGGGTTCCCTCTTGAGTCTGGTTCCTCTCAAGGTTTCTTCCTTATGCCATCTTGGGGAGTTTTTCCTTGCCACAGTCGCCACCGGCTTGCTCATCAGGGAGAAACTTACTTATAAAGAACATATCCACTTTTAATCACCACGTTATCTGTGTAAAGCTGCTTTGAGATAATGTTCATTGTTAAAAGCGCTATACAAATAAAAATGAATTAAATTGAATTGAAATCTGGGCCAACCGACTTTCCACTTTTCATCTTCTTAATCGCTGCTCTCACTTCCCCCTTACTAATCCTATCCACTTTCTGCTTCACCATCTCCACACCATCCAAGCTTCTCTCTCTCATTTTCCTTGTTCATCAGCTGTTCAAAATACTCCTTCGTCTTTTCAACACACTCTCCCCACTATTCAACACATTTCCATCTCCATCCTTTATTGCGCTAACTTGCAGCACATCCTTCCCAGCTCAGTCCCTCTTCCTGGCCAATCGCTACAAATCCTTTTCTCTTTCCTTAGTGTCCAACTTCACATACAGCTCCTCATTTGCCTTTTCCTTGGCTTTTGCTACATCCTTCTTCACCTGCTGCCGCATCTTCTTGTACACCTGCCTGCTTTTCTCATCACTCTGCCGAGCCCAGTTCTCTTTTGCCAGCATCTTTCCCCTTACGCTTTTCTGCACTTTCTCATTCCACCACCATGTCTCTTTGTCTTCCTTTCTCTTTCCTAATTCTTCTTTCAGTCATCACTCTTCTCCTCTTCTTCTTTACCTCCGATGCTGTCTAGCTAGACTGTGCCCTGCCAACACCTTACAGTCTCCATCTTCAGCATTCTTCTACCGATATACCCCATGTCCCTCCTCTGCACATAACCAAAATCTCTCATTTGGGCCTCCCTCACCTTGTCTCCAAAATGTCCTACCTGCCTTGTCCCTCTCATAAACTAATTTCTAATCCATCTTCGTCATTCACAAAAAAAAAAACTTAACATCTTCAGCTCTGCTACCTCCAGCTCCACCTCCAGTCTTTTAATCAATGGCACTGTCTCTTAACCATACAACATCGCAGGTCTCACCACGGACCAGATGTCACACCAAGTACCTTGCTAGCTGTCACCCTTATTACTTTTGCAGTAGTTGCCTAAGCATCAAGCATCTCCACCACCTAGCCCTCATCTGACCTCTTCCCTAAATCTCACACAACAGTCTACCTTTTTATCAGTTTCCACCACATTTTTTTAGTCCTTACACTTTTCCTAATAAACTCCAAAGCCATCTGACAGACTCCAACTTCCAGATTCGGAGCTGAAGGAAAGAGCAGTGAGATGCACACCTGTGACTTATTGGACTAGTCAGTGTGCTCTGTTTTAGTTGGCGGTGACGAGGATAAACAAAAGGATAGAGAAAAGAGCCTTGAGAGAGAAACACAGAGCAGAGCTGAGCGTGGGCATATGTGTGGAGACATGTATAGTTAGCCAGAAATATAGGGTTGAACTGCGAATATGTCTGTGTGTTGGTGTGTGTGCCCAAGCATGATTACTAACAAGGAAAGCGTCAGGGTGAAGATGAATGTGAATAAATAAAGGCCTCTCTGCTTGTTATTATCTGCTGGGTATTATCAGGCTACAACATAAAATTTAAAAGAATGAAGGGGGTCTGAATAATTCTGAATGCACAGCATTTGTTTAATGTTCATATATGGCTCTTTTTTCTTGTTTTGTTTTGCAGATATCAGACAACCAGGAGTAAGTGCTTAATTCATATGCCTAATTTTTTAATTAATATTAAACATTTGACCTATTTAACTGTTTTTCTACTTAAGTGTAATATACATATTTACATACTTAAATTCAGGCAATTTTGCCATCAATATTATTAAACGTGTTTAAACCTTTTATGAAGCCATTGGGGGGGTGACAATAGGAATCTTGCCTAGGGTGCCAAAAAAGGCTAGAAATGGCCCTGATCCTAGATATAAAAATAACAGGTTCCCTGCAACTTTTTTTTTTTGATGCATACCAGAATACAAGTACACTTCATGTTACAGAAAATTTACTTTGCCATTAAAATAAGTACGATCTTTACCTAATTTAAACTTTAAAAAATTAAACTTTTTGTTAACTCTTCTATTTTTATTTTTGTATTTTTTTTATTTTTGTTAAATACAGCCAACACAAAAGTATTTAAGTTTTCTTTTCTCCCAGAAGCACACAGCAGTGCAGCTTTTGGTGATTTCTTTGTTCTATCACTCTGTAATGAATAGTTAAGGCTGCTGATTTTTAGCCTGTAGTGCGAGATTAGGGAAACCCAAATGTGATTCTTTTTTTATGTATTATATTTAGACTATACTGATGTAGTATCCATATTCATACCCAGAATGGCAGCATCAGGCAGCTTTTTTTTTCAGCTGAATGGAATGGTAAATAAAACTGTTGTTTTTTAGTGTTGGAAAGAAGAAAGTCAGACAGACTGGATAAATAATGTATTTAACTGTTCACATCAGTGTGCACGCTGTTCCAGTAATACCATAAATATGACTTGATGATAGTTACATGATATACAAATGAGGGATGGATGATTTGGTGTTCACAATGAAAATACACATTTATTATTATTTTTTTTTTTAGAGAAACACGTTTAAGGCTATGGTGTGTCCTCATATGAACCCTCTATTCATTTATTTTAATTTTAGTTATTGTTATATGCAGAAAGCAGAAAGGTCTGTTTTTCATTTCTTTTTTAGGATGGGTACTTGTACTCTTTACAATGCAGCTGAAATCTGATTAAATGTATTTAGCTAAATAGTCTATGAATCATTTTCTTACATATTGGGTTAGTTAAGAAATGGTTATTTGCAGCCATACTTTACAATAGTAAGATGGAGTCCTTATTAGATTAGATATGGATCTCTTAATGCTGTTTATTTTTGCAAGCAGGTTCCAGTAGAGGAAACAAATCCAGCAACCAGTAAATGGTAAGAGCTTTCCCTTCCATAATGTCACAGATAAATATGAAAGCTGTTCCATAATATAGAAGATAAATTTTGTTATTGCTTTACTCTAGGGAAAAAAATCAGGAAACAGATTCACCTGATTGTAGCCAGGAACGTGTTGCCTTGGACACCTCTGTGAATTCTGAATAACTCAATGAGGATTTCTTGTAAGATTCTTTGAGTGATGCCATTTTTTATTAGTCTCCCTCAGCCACAGTTTGGAATGTTTTCAATTTTTTTTTTTTATGAAAAATAATGGTGTTTATTGGACAGTATTGTGCAGAAATGTAAAAAATATATTGACAATATTGAAAAATCAAAATTAATATTTGGTATAACTCAGCCATTAGGGTTGCACAAGCCTTGGTGCCGGTCCCAAGCCCGGATAAATGGGGAGGGTTGTGTTTGGAAGGTCATCTAGCGCAAAAGAATTATAGTAATATATAGTATATAGTAGTAAGTAAGTATTGGGTCACCTGACCTTTCCTGCTATATGTGGTTCTTTTCTAAACTGTTACCACAAAGCTGGAGGCACTCAGTTGTACAGGACGTCTTTAGATGCACCATAATAAAATTTTGAATTCACTTGAACTTGGAAACCCAAACCTGTTTCAGCATGGCGATGCCCCTGTGCACAATGTGAGCACCTTGAAAATATAGTTTAAATGCTTTAGAGAGGAAGATCTCGAGTTGCCTGCTATAGAGCTCTGATCTCATCCCTACAGAACACCTTTGGGATGAATTGGAATGCTGACTGCACCCAAGACCTCCTCACCTTACATCAGTTACTTGACTTTTGTAATCCCCTTGTTGCTGAGGAACACTCTATTAGCTCACTCCAAAATCTAGAAGAACATCTTCCCAGAAGAGTCGAGGGAATTATAAGAGCAAATTGAGACTAATTGTGGAATCACATACCATACTTATAACCAGGTGACCCAATACTTTTGGAAACATAGTATATGGGAGGATCACAAACATTAAGGATATGGAGACCGATGATTCTCTGTGTCTCCTGGAAGCAGCCAGAAGAAGAAGATGATTTGGTGTTAATACCCTCTGGATTCCAGTTCCTACAAATGCACACTTTGTGCACTTGCACATTTTCAGGACCTTTGCAGGAGTCAGTGTCAGGTTTATGATTAACAAATCATACCAATCCGGTGGTAGTGATCAAGTATGTAGGTTGAAACACAGTTATTAACAGAAACAGCTGTGTAGACGGCTCAAAACTGGGTGATGAACAGCCAAACTGCTACAAAGGTGAGGGCTTGGAAGACAGTTTCATGTTAGGGGTCATACACCATGACAAGACTGAGCACAGCAACAAGACACAAGGTATTTATACTGCATCAGCAAGCTCTCTCACAGGTAAAGATTCCAAAGCACACCAGGGTTGAAGGTGCTGTTCAAGATATTTAGAAGAAGCACAAAGAATCTGGCAATGTTGATGCAGTTGTCAGTCAAGGAAACTTCAAGAAGCAGATTAAAGACAAATCATGTTTCCTTCCCTTTGAAATAGGAGGATGTGCCCAATGTACTGTCCGAAGGAGTCTGGTCAGAAGTGGAAGAATTGTAGACTTGGAAACGAGGATAAGTGACTCTGCATAAAAAATAGTGTATAAACTGTGGTGCATACAAATAGCAGCAGGTGCTCTGGTCTGATGAGTCAAAATCTGAAATATTTAGCCATAGCAAGTGGCAGGTTGCTTGCTGAACGGATAATGAGCAGTACAATAATGGTGTTTGCAGATGACAGTAAAGCATGGTGGAGGTTTACTGTAAGTTTGTAGCTGCATTTCTGTAAATGGAGTTGGATATTTGGATTAATGGTTTCCTCACTGCTGAGAAATACAGGCAGATAACTACCATCGTGTAATACCATCAGGAGGGACCCGATTGGTTCCAAAATGTATTCTGCAGGAGGACAATTACCCAAAACTTACAGAACATGGAGTCTTGAAAGTGATGGTTTGCCCCCACAGAGCCCTGATCTCAACATAATCGAGTTTTTATGGGATTACATAAAGAGACAGATTGATTTGAGGCAGTCTACATCCACAGACACTCTTTGGTTAGTTCATCGAGATGGCAAAGGGTGGTAACACAAAATATTGATTTAATTGGGATTTTTCTTCTTTTCGTTTACTTTCCATTTTACTTTCCGTATTGATTATTAACACTTATTTTTGATCATTCTTACTGTACAGCATTTTTCCACACCTTCCTAAAACCTTTGCACAGCACTGTAATTTAAGGCATTTTTATAACCGAAACTGCTTCACGTTTTTTAAGAACTTTGTCGCTAACTTTGGATTGTTTGAACTTTTGATGACATTCCTGTAATACTTTAATTCAGACATTTGACTATTGAAGTAAACTGGTGAGACTTTAATTAACAAAATTTTTCTACATGATATTATATGTTGAATACGGAGTTCAAAACACAAATGTAAGATTTTTTGGTAAATGCTGTTTATCATTTTTGTGTGGTGTCTTGCAGATTAGTTTATGTTTGTAAAATTTTTATTGCACCTTATGATGTTGTATGCTGATGTCATGAACAGTTGCTACTGTTTTACATATTTGTGTAACATTTGAGGTTTTGGGTACAGTTATCCTGGAAAATGAAAGATTTCCCAAAACATCTGCATTATTTGACTGCTCTAATGGAGGCCTGTTCCCATGGTGCAAGTTTGAAATGTAACTGTATGTTACTATGATTTACAGACTGAAATTCACCAGCATCTGTGTAATGTGTGCAAAGGAACTTCAAAAAGACAGTCACTGCACTGCCTGTGGAAAGAACTGTTTGAACATTAGCTTTCTCTGCTGAAACATGGATCCTGTCTGAGTTTATCTCTGAGTCTATCCATCTTAACCATATAGCAATAATAAACTTACACCCACCAGCAGGAAACTCGATAGCATTAAGTGAATTGCACTTTAATCTTTTTTAACCTATATTTCAAATTTTCCTGATAGATATCAGTGAAATAAAACAATAAATAATTTGTTTGTTTGTTTTTATTTTACATAGATACACATAGTGTTGGTCAATAAGCACCATCTGTGATGGTTTTGTTTTTGAAATTTGTCATTATTTATTTGTGCTATTTCCTTGCTCTTGTGCTCATTTTGGAATGTGTTGCCACAGTCAAAACCACATGCCTTTTCATATTCATATTTTGTGTCAATTACTTCTAACTTTTTACTGTCTTTTATTTTTAAAAAAAGATTAAATGTAGAATGCCAATTATGTACTCTTTAGATTTTTTTATTTTACGTCATGTTGTTGAAGTTGTTTAGTTCCTTTAAACATTTCATTAATTTTTTCCATAACAAAAACATTTTAATGGCTAATTTTTTTGTCCAACTATGACTTAAATTATTCAATAAAATCTAACATTAGATAAACACAAAAAAGTCTATTTGTACATTATTCCTTTAATAAAATTCAATCACTCACAACACTGAGATTTAAACACATGCTCACAATGACGAATAAATCAGATGTCGGTGTTTAAAAAGAGTACCATGCACAGTACCTGAGTCGACTCTCAATTTTTCTTTAAGTAACAGATCAAGGAACAAACTGTATCTCAGTTTATTTTAGACTAATATATTTCAAACTAAAGTATAATGTAAGTTGCAGCTTCATTTTGTGCAAATTATTATTATTTAAATGGTCAGAGCTGATTTCTACCGAGGACCATCTCACCATTATCACCGGTTACCTGGGTGTGTTTTACATTTTTGTAACTAAAATCAGAGACTTCGTTTTAACAAAGATTAAACTCTTACAAGTGAAACATTGCATTCAAGAAATTATTTTTTATTATTAATTAATTAATAATTGTTTTCTGATTTTTTTTTCCTCCAGATTTTGTTCCTTATTTGCAGTTATAATAACCAACACTTTTCTAGAAAGGCTTTTTACAATTTGGGATTGTGACTTTGGTGATGTGTCTAATTCAACCTATTGACGTCCCAACTTTGAGTTCAGATGCCAGACAGTGGGTTCTGTTGTGAAGTTATAGTTTGTCATCCCAGATGCATGCAGTAAGGATGAAGTCAGGGCTCTGTGCAAGCCACCTGCATTACTGTCATGTCTAAAACTATTAACCACCTTATTAACTGCTCATCTCAACCAAAAACAGAAATCGTAGCTAATATGTGCAGAAGTTCACCCAATGCTGTGAAACCAATCTGTCAATTTTTCCCTGACCTCGTATCAGCAGGTGTTTTCACCCATTACATTTGAGTAATCTCCATTTTAGTTCAATCTAAAGAATGTCACAAAACCACAGTAACTGTAAGGGTTAATGAGAGAATATTTCTTCTAACTGTGCAACTGACTGAGAAAAAGGGACATTCATCTGCTAAAAAGGTTTCTACTCGAATTAAGGACTGCATGAAGAACGAATGGAATAATCCAAGTGTCAATGACCAGTCAGAAGAAACAGTCTGTACTGTGGCCATCCACTTCTACTGCATTGTACAGAATATCCAACATATGATTTTGCATAAATTTGAAATGGTTCTCAGTATTTTGTAAAATATAATGTACATTTAGGTCATAGCAATGAATGTTGTATACATAAAACATGTAGTTATGTTTTATACATAGTGCTGCTTGCGTATCAAAAGTATCAGCAGCCATTGAAACGAAGAGACACCCCCTTTCCACAATATACAATTCAAGAAGGTCTGTTTCATTGAAGAAGAGCCATTTTGTGGGTATACAGAATCGACAAAATAGGGTATACAGCAATTATAAGTTAAAACATGCCTGTTAGATTTTTTTCATGCCCAAACGAAACTTAATTCTTGGAGGTTTTCCCTACGATCTAAGATGCATGTGGTGCCTTTTCTGATATCAGGGAAGAATCACACAGCACACAGAATGGCTTGTGTTCTTCTTTGGTTTATTGCAGACAATAGACAAGTATATATACACATTGAAAAGAAAGCCTGACCTAAAACTGTTCCTGATTGGGTAAGAAGACATAGTAACCAGAGACAAAGACATTCCGTGTACCTTACATACTCTCATCGTAAAGATCCTATAGACACTTAACAGATAAAAAAGGAATGTGTTAAGAGAACCAGTGTGAGGCCCATCTTAACACTAACAATGGCAAATAGAATTAAGTAATTAGACTGGTTACTGAGGTAATGTTCCATTTACTGAGACTCTGACTGTGGGGAAAAAGACGTCTATGTGCTGAAAAACTTTTAGTTCAGCTACAGACGAAATGGAGGACCACACGGTGAAGGGAGAGAGACGAATCTCATTATCGATTTTTATCCCATGTCACATAGTGTGATTTTTTGTGATCGTAGAAGTCCTGTTATAGCCAGGGTGTAAGGGTCAAATTTGTGTGTGTGTGTGTGTGTGTGTGTGTGTGTGTGTGTGTGTGTGTGTTTTAATCAGGACATTACTGTGTAGCATCTTTGACGGTGATGAAGTTTTTGTTCTTGTACACTTATACAGAAGATCCGGACAATTTTTTAAAGGTTTTACGAACCTTCATCATTTCTTCATGCGTTAACCTGTCTTAAGCAACCACAAATACTCATTATTAAATATTTGCATATAATATTTTGAATGGTCAGTATAATATTACCCACTAAAAGGTACATCACCATGATATTAAATGATTTCTGTCAAACATTTTCCCTCTGGTTTATTTGTAAATGCATTCTTTTCAGATTGACATGCACACTAGATCTGGTTTTACATCAGTAACTATATTTGAAAGGTATGATTGTGAAATACTATTACCTTTTATTCCACCACACACATATTTAGAGTTTCAGATCTTGGTTTTTTTTTTTGTATATTTAAAAGCAAACAAAAAAAAGTAATATATATATATATATATATATATATATATATATATATATATATATATATATATATATATATATATATTGTCAGGGCGTAGAAATTAGGAAACAGAAGACAAGGTTTTAATAAAGGAAGCCAGAATACACGTACACACATGCACAGATCCCAGCCGTGCCGTGAGAGTCCATATAATCCTTTAGAAAGGTGAAGTTCACAGAGTATGAATAATCCTTGAAGGCAAAGTCTATAGTATCTCAAATCTCCCGAGAAAGGTAAAGTCCAAGTAACATAAGTAATCCAAGGAGTGTAGTCCGTGAATGTTCTCCTAGGCAACTAGTAGAACAGACGAGGACTCCAGTGGGGGAGTGGGTGATTATATAGGGCTGATATATACGCATATACAGTGAGGAAAATAAGTATTTGAACACCCTGCTATTTTTGCAAGTTCTCCCACTTAGAAATCATGGAGGGGTCTGAAATTGTCATCGTAGGTGCATGTCCACTGTGAGAGACATAATCTAAAAAAAAAAAATCCAGAAATCACAATGTATGATTTTTTAACTATTTATTTGTATGATACAGCTGCAAATAAATATTTGAACACCTGAGAAAGTCAATGTTAATATTTGCTACAGTAGCCTTTGTTTGCAATTACAGAGGTCAAACGTTTCCTGTAGTTTTTCACCAGGTTTGCACACACTGCAGGAGGGATTTTGGCCCACTCCTCCACAAAGATCTTCTCTAGATCAGTCAGGTTTCTGGCCTGTTGCTGAGAAACACGGAGTTTGAGCTCCCTCCAAAGATTCTCTATTGGGTTTAGGTCTGGAGACTGGCTAGGCCACGCCAGAACCTTGATATGCTTCTTACAGAGCCACTCCTTGGTTATCCTGGCTGTGTGCTTCGGGTCATTGTCATGTTGGAAGACCCAGCCTCGACCCATCTTCAATGCTATAGTATATCCATGCATTAGAAAATAATTTGATTTGTCTCCAAACAGCTTTGCATGCTCTTGTCACATATGGATCTAAATGCAGAGGAAATGATTATCTATCAACAGCTGGAGAATGCTGTCATATGTGTAATAGAGATATGCCATGATGATACTTTACTAATTGAATCAAGTCACAAGGTTAAAGGAAGTAAAGCTAAAGAACAGGTAAAAAGTTGATAAGGACAACATGCACCCCATGTACAAAAAGGGATTTTCATAAATGTGCCTAATGTGCCAAATGTTTTCCCTGTAAAACCTGTGGCACAGGGAAATATATTTCTTCCCAGTTGTTTGTTTTACATTTTTAAGTCTTGTATATGTAATTAACTGAGGATTTTTAATGTTATTTTGTTTCTAGGGCTTTGTACTTTGCAAAACTGGAGCAGAATAAAGGATACAGTCTGTGAGGTCTTGGGTGGATATCTTTGTGTGCAATTCTCAAAAGGAGACTGTTCTCTTGCAATGAGACACAGTGAATGTAAACCCGGGCAACAGGTAAAAACCCCAGGTCAGCACTAGCCTCAGTTCTTCCTCTGATAATAGTCGCATTAATAACCGCCACTCTGAATTAGTGTTTTTAAACAATACACTTAAATTCATAGCAGACAATGGTATGATTGTGGAGTAAAATTACACAACATTCTGTGGAATATGTATGTAACAAAGTTTTGGCCATTGCATCTTAAAGCTCTTAATTAAATTTAAAGTTATAACTATGTTACAGGTCAATGAGTGACTCATGCAAAGTAGTAACTTTTAAAGTAAATAATTTGTGTTAAGTTAAAAAAATCGTAAAAGAAAATAACTTTTATAAAATGATTCTTAGATTCTAGGTTTTTCCCCCTAAAACACATTTCTCCTTTTAACAAGACCACCATAAGTTCAAATATGTGCAGTACAGAGAGATTTCAGGTGCAGGGTTGGGAAACACTGCATCTTAAAAAACAAATTACTGGTTTCATTGTGAAACTGTTGTGGGCTTCACTGCAGTGAATTTTAATTGTGAATGTATTTACAAGCACTAAATCCTCAGATACAGTTTGTGAAGCGTGTCCATCAGGATTTTATTCCCCTAAAGGTGTGAGATGCTTTAAAAGGACCAAGTAAGTCATTTATTTATATTGTGAGCTATAATATATTTGTTTGCCTGTTGCATTTTTATATCTTAGTTAGAATGGCTTACTCTGTGTAAAAGTGTTCATTTTTACTTTCTTTAAGATGTTCCCTCAATAATTAGATTGTGCATGAAGAAAGAAACCACCAGACACGGCTTTTAGCACATGATCTTCCCGTTCCGAACGTCCGCATTTCACTGGATGGGGAAAGTAAACAAAACCATGAACACATTGAGCAATTTTGTGGATATATGGAATCAAAATAAATATGCAGTGTTTTTTGTTCAAACTAAAGCGTGTCGAAAAGAAATCGGATTGGAATTGAAATTGGGATGGTTACAGAGGGAATATTCAGTCTACTGCGACTCTTGACTTGGAGAAAAAGGCGTCTATCTGCTCAAAAAGCTTTCACTCGGTTACAGACGGAAAATGGAGACCTGGAGGACAAATGGAGACAAAAAACGTTCAAATGAAAAGCGAAAAGAAACGACACATTCCTGTGACCAGTCAGTTCTTCTGTTCTAACGCTGTTAGATTAATATTTTTTACATTAATATTTATTTTAAATAATGAAATCCACGTTTCTGACGCTTCTGTTCTACATAATCAGTAAGTGGTTCTTGTGATCTGCTCACATCTCATATTGTAGCTGCTGTTTATTCCAACCACTGAGAATAAATATTTACTTTCTCTTTTAATACGAACCAGTAAAACTAAAAGTTACCCTAATATTCAGGTAACTCGAACCCTGTTTAGTTATAAAGCAAAACAGTCATAGCGGTTATTTACACAACTTTACACAACTCACTAACCCAGAAATAAAACATTTCATTAAAGCATTTCACTGCATGTCGTACCACAATGGGTTCTAAAATTTGACAGAGGGGCCGGGCCAGGATATGTGTGTGTGTGTGTGTGTGTGTGTGTGTGTGTGTGTGTGTGTATTACATTGGAGATTTGACCTGTAATATGTAGCAAAGCATGAATATGCAACATGTACAAATTGTTTTGATGAACTGACGATGCTGAAGTCCCCGAGCGCGTATAAAGTTGACAAGATTTACGACTGGATTCAGGACATGATTAAGCTGCAATATAGACTTGCAAAGCGATTTCAAAGGTGTTTAGGGTTTTTTCTTTCACTTTATCCTGGGCCTTTTCAGCAGCCCAACGTCTTTTCCAGTTACATTTGGTGATCCATCCGTCGTGACATTGGCAAGTTTACTCCAAGGTAGCTTATGTCTCTCGATGGCAGCAGACACCGTGTTATATAAATCCGTGTTGTATTATATTGTTCCCTTAAGGGACTCCATGCTCAAAAACTCTTTCGTCAACTCAGCTTTTTTGTATATCTGGCTGGTTATATCTTCGTCAATCAGTTCCACCTGGAGAGTCAAAGTTCTGCGTGACAAACTGAGTTTATCAAATTTGCCCTGGCTCTCCGGACACAAGACACCTGCCGTCTCTACCATACATTCTTTTAAAAACTCGCCTTCGGAGAAAGGCTTGCTAACTTTTGCTAATTTAAATGCCAGCAAAATACTTGCCTTGGTAAAGTATTTTCACCGGCAAAACTGCGATTCAGTGACGGCTAATATTGTACTCTTTGGACTTCAGTGGAAAAATATTTTGTTGTCCACTACGTATTAAACACTCGGCGCTCACTTTGCACTTTTCTTTTCTTTGAAGCTCATTTTTGCAGAAGGGCTCATTAGATGGTCACGTTCGGTGGCCGTGTTTTGCCCATGTCTGCAATAACCCATCCTTCAGTTATTCTATTACAATATTATCTCATTTATACATTTATAATCGAAAGTATATAATCCGGAAGAAATTGTCCTTCAGATCAGTGGTCCCCAACCATTTTTGTACCACGGACCGGATTATTGTCAGTCAATATTTTCACGGACGGGGGGGTGAATCCACTGTTGTTGTTGTTTGTTGATGTTGCTAGCTTGATGTTTGAATTTAGCGGTAATGTATGATGTGTTAGCGGCCGCAGCAGCCCCTTTAAGAAGGTAGAGGATGGAGGTAAGACACGTGACCTAGGCATCTTCACATGCATCAAGAGTGAGTCATAGACAGGTGTGGCGGAAATCATTTTTAATTTTCCAAAAAGAACATCGTTCAGAATCAGATAATAAATAAAACGGAAATAATGTAAGTTATGTATTCTTTCTGTGCGGCCCGGTACCAATTGCCCCATGGACCGGTGTCGGACCGCGGCCCGGGGCTTGGGGACCACTGCTGTATAGTATAACTGGTGTGGCATCTTTGACGAAGACGAGTTTACACACTGGGATGGTCAAATCTGGACAAATATGATCCCGAAGAATTTTTATTTATTTTTTTGTATTATGTACATATATTTATGCATTCACCCACTTTATCTTATCTAACTGGTTTATTTGGGTCACGGTCCTGGTGGATCCAGACTCCATCCTGAGAACTCTAGAGATTTAGGGAGCTGGTAGGTAAGTGGTTAAGGTTACTGATCCTAACATCGCTGGGATATGCGACGAAAGAACTTCACTGTACTTAAATGTACATGTAACAAGCAAAAAAAAAAATCAGCTGTAACAGAAAAACACATTTAATTCTACAATGTGTACAATCTCCTAGTGGAATGTTTTAGGAGTTGAGAAGAAGAGTGCATGGAGAAAGTCAGCACACAGCCAGTTACCCAGAGCTCAGGATCACACCAGAGATATTGTTACAACGTGTGATTTTTGTCCGTTTATAATTAGATATATTGGTGAAATCAGAATAAAGCTTTTTTTTTTTTTGGGTACATTTTGTAGGTTCTAATCCATTTCAATCTTATAATTAATGAGGAAAGTAAATACATTTTTATAAGAGAGGTTTCCACATATTTAGCTGATTTTTGTGATTCTTATGATTTGTGTTTACACTTAAACAATCATTCAATATTTTACTTGCTTTGGAAGTATTTACATGCATTCATTTTTTCAAAACAGGTGTTTATGCTTTTAAAACATTTGGAGCATTATGCAGGCACGGTGAATATTTATCAACAGCAGGAGAATGCTGTCCAATGTGTAACATAGGTATGCCATGATGATAAAATAAAATAGATCAGAATAGAATAGAATGTAAATCTCTCTATGATTTTTAAAGTGATTTATATTTATTTTATTTTTTTTACACCAAAATATACTGATGCTTAGCTGATGCAAATAAATTAAAACCATGTTTTTATTCATATTTGGCTCTAATAAAAATGTTTAAAAACAGTTCTGTTCATATTATTTTTGTTCTGCAGGTTTGGTGGTTTTCAGAGACTGTATTGGTGATTACAGTACAACATGTATTTCTTGTACTAAAGGGACATTCATGAATGTGCGTAATCGTCGACACAGTTGTTTTCCATGTAAAACCTGTGACGGAGGTAAATATCATTGTGCAAATTTTAATGTCTTGAGTATTTTATTTTTAATATTTACATCCTCAGTATTTTCTAAACTAATGTTCTGTTTTTAGGGTTTTATACTTTGCAAAACTGCAGCACAATAAAGGACACAGTCTGTGAGGTCTTGGATGGGTATTACTGTGCACAGCACTCAGATGGAGAATGTTCTCTTGCAATGAAACACAGTGAATGTAAACCAGGAGAACAAATAAAAACTCCAGGTGAGTATCAAAGCCTCAGTCATTCATCTGATCAGGGTCACATTAAAAATACCACTCTGCATCTATGTTTTAAACACAATATATATCTATAATAATAATTTCATGATTATGGAGCTGTGTTTGGCCAAATAATTGAAATATGTATCTGAAATAAGAAATTTTTCCATTGCAAAAAAAATAGTAATAGCTTCAATAGCACTTAATTTCTATAAAGTCATTTTAAAAACTTTATAATGGAGGGTTAAAAAACACAAATGATCTAATAAAAGAATTTTTATTCTTTGCATTTTTTGAAATTATTTGTTTAGATTTTAGGGTTTTCCCCTTAAAACACATTTTATAGTTGTGCAGTACAGAGAGATTTCAGATGCAGGGTTAAATACAGATTGGTCCTATTGTAAAACTGTTGTGCTTCACCGCAGTGAATTTGAATTGTGACTTTATTTACAGGCACGAGGGTCTCAGATACAGTTTGTGAAATGTGTCCATCAGGATTTTATTCTCCTGAAGGTGTGAAATGCTTTAAATGGACTGAGTAAGTCATTTATTTATCATGTGAGCTATAATATATTTGTTTGTCTGTTGCATTCTTTATCTCTCAGGTGGAGTGTTTTACTTTGTCTAAAAGTTTTTTTCCCCCCCCTTCAAGCTGTTCGCCCAATGATGAGATTGTTGATGAAGAAGGCACTTCCATTAGCGATGTTAAATGCAAACCAACAAGGAGGAGACATGGTCTTATAGCAGCTTTACTAATGACAGCTTTCTTACTATTATTACTTATGCACAAAATAATCAAATGTGAGTTCCATGCTTAATTTCTGATTTAAACAATGCATCAGTTTTATCAATTAAGTGGAAATAGTGGCATGTTTACAAATGGTTACTGTATAATATTATTATTTATATTGTAAGTGCTTGTTTTGTACTTATATTTGGCTGTTTTTCTTTGTTTTATTTTGAAGATAGCAGAGAATTATTAGTAAGTACTGACTTGTTTAAATATTACAACCAGTATTTTTTATTAAATTTAATATTTGATTTTTTTTAATATTTCTTTTAAAATTCATGTTATAGAAAACTGACTTTGGCCAAAAAAATAAGTCTGATCTTTATCAATTCATAACATGATAACATTTTGTTAACTTGTTATGCTTGTATATGGTTTTTGACTGTTTTTAACAAACTAGTATTAAGGTTTAACAGTGCAGCTTTTAGTGATTTACTTGTTCTATCACAGTTTCTCTACTCAGTAATGAATAGTTAAGACTGTAACCAAAATTAGATTCAGTTCCTTTATTGTATTTGGACTATGCTGATGTAGCTTCTGACTTTACTGTCATTCACGACTGAGTTGATTAGTTAACAGAGCCAGTATGGTGACATGAAGAAGTTATGTTTTTATACAGCTGAATAGAAGTTAGTTAGTTTAGTTATTTGAATTATACCTTACAGTTTTAAACAGAACAGTTGGTTTACTGGTGACTTTTTTAGGAAGGATACTTTTACTCTCCAGAACACAGTTGAATCCTGATTAGCTGTTAGCTGAACAGTCAATTACGATTATGATAGTCATTAGCTATTATCTTGATAATCGATTATTTTGACGAATTTAGTTTTTTTATTTCGATTGATCGGATAAAAACCTATATATTTTAAAATTAGTTGTTTTGCTTATTATAACAAAAAAACCCTAATTCAGGGTATTCGTGCATAATAGTGTCTTTAAAAAATGCAAAAGCCACATATTGAGTTTAACTATCTTTAATTTAGACATTTTAAAACTTATAATTGCTGCTTGTTGAGGATACCAAAAAAACAGCTAACTGACTTGATTAAAAACGAAAAAATATGCATTGGTGTGCAAATGTACAATCATTCACTAAAACCCACAACAGTGACAGTGTTTGTAGGCATTGTTTTAATTGAATCCATCCCTATGTCGTGAGCGAGCTGATTGTGCAACCTACTCTACTTAACATACTCAACCTTAAAACCCAAATTTTAATGCTGTTTATTGTTTGCATACAGGTTGCCACAGAGGAAACAGATCCTCACAATTCAAGTTGTGCATCATCAACTAGTAAGCGGTAAGAGCTTCTCCTGCCTTCAGGTCACAAATGCATATAAAAGCTAGTCCATAATATAGAAGATAAATGCTATTATTACTTTCCTTTAGGAAAGATTTTCTGGTAACAGATTCACCAGCAGTAACCTGATTGTAACGAAGAACAAAAGCAGGTGCTCTGAATTGGTGAGTCAGAATCTGGGTTAGGTTTCCTGCAAGATTGGAGCTGCATTTCTGCAAATGGATCTGGAGATTTGGTCTGGATTAATTACAGGCAGATAATTTATCCATCATGCAATGGCATCAGGGAGGCAAATTTATTCTGCAGCAGGACAATAACCCCAAACATACAGCACATATGATTAAGAACTATCTTCAGCAAAAAGAAATACATGGAGTCCTGGAAGTGATGGTTTGGCTGACACAGAGCCCTGATCTCAACATCAAGTCTATCTGGAAAAATATGACGAGACAGAAGGATTTGAAGCAGCCTACATCCACATAAGATGTGTGGTTATTTTTTTTTACCACACCTGACTTTTTTTTTTTTTACCACACCAACTTTTGCACAGTACTGTAGTTTGATATTTTAATTACAGAACTTGACATTTTTTATTGTTTCTGCATTGTTATGAATCTGATTGCTAGTGTATTTTCACTATTTCACTGAGGAACATGATGTTCCTGTAATACTTTAATTCAGCTTCACTCTTTTTAGCTATTGATGTGATTTTTGATGGACACCGGATACACATTAATTAATAAAAGGTTCTGTACTAGTTAGGGATTATATTTTCTTTACTTAAATATTGAGTTAAAGTCAAAATGATTTTTTTTTATTTAACAAAATATGTTACATTCATGTGACCATTTGAAGTATTGTGCATAACATGTACAGTTATTCTGGAAATAATTTCAAAATGATAGCTTCTTAGCAGGCTTTTTAATTTTTTTATTTTATGGAAACTTGTTCCTATGGTTCAAAATGTTAAATGTTACTATGCATTACTCTGCCTTACAGACTGATATCCACCAGTATCTTTGTAATGTGAACAAAGTGACTGGGGTATGAAGCTCCAAAAAGAGATCCGATCAAAAAGACAGGCACTGTATTGCCTCTGGAAAGGACTGTTTAAATAGTTGCTCACTCTACTGAAATAATTCCTGTCAAAATAATTTTTACTAGATGGACTTTCAGTCCTATAAAAATACTAAACATTCAAGTATGATTATAGCAACTCCAAGTTTGAGGTTAATGGGGTTTTTTTATAAGCAGTCTACCAATTCCTATAGCAATAATAATCTAAAATCATCAGCAGGAAACTCAATAGCATTAAAATTGCACTTAAATCTAATTTTAGCCCATATTTCACACTTTCCTGACAGAGATCAAGATTAAACATCAATAAATGAAGACACATTAATGCAGGTGCACCTACTGTATGTAAAATAAGAGGCAACCAGCCTTTTACTTTACATAGTTACACATGCAGCAATTTCTTTTGTTGGTAAACTGGCACACATTGGTCAAGTCAGTGATGAAATCTGGGGGAAATTTGTTTAGTTTTTAAATGTGTTATTTATTTGTGATGGTTACTTAAATATATTTCAGTTGTGCAACCTTGTGCTCATTTTCAATTGTGTCTTTATACACACTAGAGTCAAAACCACAGAGACAGAATCACCTGCCTTTTTATTGCAAGATTACCTGCAATAAGTGCAATACCACCTGTGTGCAATACTACCTGCAATACGTACTTTTTTCCTTATTTGTAGTTATTCATTGTGTACATTTTTATTTTTTTCTTTGCTGCTGTAACAAAGAAATTTCCCCACTGTGGGACGAATAAAGGTATATCTTATCTTATCTTATCTTATCTTATCTTATCTTATCTTATCTTATCTTAAAGCAACCTTCTCTGTAAATTACTTGCAGCTTTTTACTAGCTTTTTACTGCCTTGCATAAAAAGTATAAATTGCCATTTATATACTCTTTTAAAATTTCCTTTTTGTAATTTGGGTTTACATTAGTGTTGTTAAATGCTTAAATCTGATTTGTGTGAATGTACTAATTATTGTTCAAATAACAGCTCTTACAATAGTTTCAGCTGCAAATCACAAGTTTATATTAATGCATTATTGTTTGTTTTGTAGTTTTTAAAACTTGCACTAGAACTTATATTGCATGATGACACATTTTTTTTAAAGGCTAATAAGAACTAAATTGTTTTGTGAAAACTTTTATTAATAAATAAAAATTATTAAATAAAATCTAACATTAGATAAACTCAATTACCTTTATGTACAGTGAATTTTATTACATCTATTAACATAATAAAATCAACTAAACTGCCTTGACATAAAGTATTCTTGCTTTAGTGAGATTCAATCACACACAACACTGTGAGTCAAACACATGGTTCAACATTCACACTGTTGTTGTTTAAAAAGAGAAGCATATACAGTACATTAGTTGGCTCTCGTTTTTTTCTTAAAAGAACCAGATCAAGGCACCTCACATGGGACAGTAACTTTGTGATACACAGCTTTAACTGCATGCCAGCACAGATTTATTTCCATTTAGAACAACCTCTGAAAAGACAAATAAATCTCAAACTACAGTATAATATAAGTGGCAGCTTCGTTTTGTGCAAATTAGTTTTATTAGATTTATTATTAGATGACTGTCCAGAGCTGATTTCTATTGAGAAGTGCACAACACTTGCAGCTCAGATCTCTGTCACCATCATCACCAGTTACTTCAAGTTAAGTCAAGTCAAGTAAGCTTTATTGTCATTTCATCCATATACAATGCAGTACACAGTAAAACAAAACAACATTTTCCCAGGACAAAGATGCTACAGCGAACATAAATTAACAAAAGGAACACAGAAGTACACATGACTCTAAACTAACAACACAAAGTGCACATGTGCAACATTTAGTGCAAAAAGGCGAAGAGGGAAAATGACAAGAGACAACATGAGACAAGGAAAAACAGTAACACTGTAGTGCCGACCAGTACAGTACAGAATGTTGTGTCTGTATACAAATCAAAAATTAATTCTGTACATGTAAACATTTGACTGGATGTTAATTTTTTCAGGCAACAAGCGTGTGCAAACAGCAGTTTGTGCAAATCAATCAATCAATCAATCAATCAATCAATCAATCAATCAAACTTTATTTATAAAGTGCATTACAACCACCAAAAGGAGCACAAGGCGCTTTCCAGTAAAAAAAAACAGAGGTTTTCCTTTTGATTGTGTGTGTATCAGTCCAGTGCCTTCATTTTGAGGAGTCTGATTGTCTTGCGGGAAAAAACAGTTACACACAATGGATATGAGGGCCGAATGCTTCTGTACCTCTTTCCAGATGGCAGAAGAGTGAAGAGTGTGTGTGAGGAGTGTGTGTAGTCAGCCACATGCTGGTGGCTTTATGGATGCAGCGTGTGGTATAAATGTCCATGATGGAAGGAAGAGAGACCCTGATGATCTTCTCAGCCATCCTCACTATCCGTTGTAGGGTCTTGCGATCCGAGATGGTACAGTTCCCAAACCAGGCAGTGATGCAGCTGCTCAGGGAGATTTTTCATTGGTCCAACCGTAGATGGTGGTAAGAATATGTGGTGGAAGCTGTGCCTTTCTCAGCTTTCTCAGTAAATAGAGACGCTGCTAGACTTTACTTCTTACAGAGCTGGTGTTTAGGGACCGGGTGAGGTTCTCCGCCAGGTGAACACCAAGGTATCTGGTGCTCTCCAAGATCCCCACGGAGGAGCCGTTCATGACGAAAAATGAAAAACAAGACAGAAGTTGTATATTATGAGCTCAGTCAGTGATAAGGGCAAAAATAACTTGCCTAATATTCCCGAAACTCCTGAAAATCAGCCTGAGCCAGGCCTCTCTATGTTAAAAGTTTAGATGCAATTGGAGGCACAGGTGGTAAAGGAGAAAATTAAAAGAGAGAAATATAAAAAGCGTTACTTTAGAGCCAGGAAAGAAAGCAAATCCAAATCACCACGTACAAAAGTCAGTTTTTCTGTTCCATATATCCTGATAGAAGAAATCAGCTAAAGTGGTCACTGGAAAATACATTCGACAAGGCATAACACTATGACATTATAACATCATGACCAGTGAGTAAATAACGTGGATTATCTCTTCAACATGGCACCTGTTAATGAGTGGGATATATTAGGCAGCAAGTGAACATTTTGTCCTCCAAGTTGATTTGTTAAATATCTGGAAAAATGGGCAAGCACAAGGATCTGAGCAACAGAAGTCTGTAAGAGGAAGAGAGAAAAACAAAAAGAAACGATTGGTCTTGTGACCAACCGATTCTTCTGGTCTAACACTGTAATATCATTATTTTATTTTTAAATATTTTATTTTAAAATCCACGTTTCTGCCTCTTCTGTTCTACATAATCGGTAAGTGCTTATTGTGACCTGCCCACACTGTGGAATTGTCTGATTAACCTGAACAAATGATCCAGAAGACTCTATTTGAAGTATTATATACATATGTTTATGCATTTACCCACTTTATCTTATGTAGCTGCTTTATTTGGGCTTAATTGTCCTGGTAGATCCAGATTCTATCCTAAGAACTCTAGAGATTTAGAGCTCAGTGTTTAAGGTTCTGGGTCACTGAACGGAAGGTCTGGTGGTTCAAGTCCTGGTATCGCTAAGCTGCCCTTGATCTGTATCATAGCTGACCCTGAGCTCTGACCCCAGCTTCCTAACATCGCTGGGATATGCGAAGAAAGAACTGTACTTAAATGTACATGTTACAAGCAAAATAAGAATCAGCTGTGACAGAAAAACACATTTAATCCTACAATCTAGTCACGCCACCTAGTGGAATGTTTTTGGAGTTGAGAAGAAGAGTGCATGGAGAAAGTCAGCACACAGCCAGTTACCCAGAGCTCAGGATCACACCAGAGATATTGTTACTTCATCAGATTAGATCTTGTTTATTTTTTTTTTAAAGAAAAGTAGTTTAGATGTTCAAATTTATTTCAAGCATGTAATTAATAAGGAAAGTAAATTAATTTTGGTAGGAGAGGTGTCCACATATTTAGCTGATTTTTGTGATTCTTATGATTTGTGTTTAGGCTAAAAACAATATTTTAATATTTTACTTTCTTCAGAAATATTTACATGCATTTGCTTCTTTCAAAACAGGTGTTTATGCTCTTAAAACATTTGGAGCATCATGCAGGCACGGTCAATATCTTTCAACAGCTGGAGAATGCTGTCCAATGTGTAACATAGGTATGACATGATACTTTAATAGTTAAGTCATAAATAGAATAGAATAGAACAGAATAGGATAGAATGTAAATCTCTCTGTGATTTTTAAAGTGATTTATATTTATTTGTCTTTTTTACAACAAAATATACTGATGTTTAGTTGTAGATAAATTAAAACCATGTTTTTATTCATATTTGGCTCTAATAAAAATGTGAGCCTTTGTTGAACTGTTTTATATGTTTATCCTCTGATTTCTCATCACTTAATAACATTTTTGTTGATATTATTTTTGTTCTGCAAGGTTGGTGATTCTCAGAGACTGTATTGGTGATTACAGTAAAACATGTACTCCTTGTTCTAAAGGAACATTCATGAATATGTCTAATGGTCTACACACTTGTTTTACATTTCGCATATGGAGGGTCAATACTATTTTACTAAAACAAGAAACCCAGTTAAGACAACTCCAAACCTCTACACTACAACCGATGTGTTTTGCCAGTCAAACTTTGCTATAACAGTTTCCCTCTGACCAACCAATCAGAGGACGGAAAAATGCTGACGCTATTCTGGGCCAGCTAGCTGGCCCTGTGAGGCGAATTTGAAATCTGATTGGTCAAAGAAACAGAGCCATTGCTAATACTCTCTATGGTAAAAAGGCCAGCAGTACTGACTTTGAAGGCTCTGGGCACGTACACGTACTGGAAGCAGTGCGGCCAAGAGAAATGCTACGAAATGAAGAGAATAAACTGTTGGGAATAAATTAATACAATTTCATGGAACAAATATTAGAATTTAGTTTGTTAATGAAGGTCAGTGCTTCTGATAGTGTTTAGGCCAGCGGAGAAGGCTGACCACCCGCCACTGAGGGTTGGGAAACACTGCATCCTTAAAAACACAGATGACTGGTCCTATTGTAAAACTGTTGTGTGCTTCACTATAGTTTCATTTCTATTTCATTTCAATGCATCAGTTCATTAAGTTAAAATAATGGCATGTGTACAAATGGTTACTAAATAATATTATTATTTATATTGTAAGTGCTTGTTTTATACTTATATTTGGCTGTTTTGTATTATTTTGCAGATAGCAGAGAATAAAGAGTAAGTACTGACTTATTTGCTGAAATATTACAACCAGAATTTTAAAGTTCACTATTTAAATGAAAGCATTTTAATTTTTGCAGTCCTGAAGCTATTAGCAGCACTTTATTCATCTTGTTTCACTTGATCCTAGATGTAGAAACAAGTCACAGGCTCCATGCAACTCTTTTATTTTAATGCAGTCAATACCAGTAATGAAACAAAAAACTGACTTTGCCCAAAAGAATAATTCTGATCTTTTCCAATTCATAATATGATTACATTTTGTTAACTCTTTATGCTTGTATATGGTTTTTGACTGTCTTTAACACACTAGTATTAAGGTATTGCAGTGCATTTTTTGGTGATTTCCTTGTTCTATCACAGTTTTTTCAACTCAGAAATTAATAGTTAAGGCTTTAATCAGGGAAAGCAAAATGAGATTCACTTCATTTATTTTATTTGGACTATGTTTATGTAGCTTCCAACTTTACTGTCCTTCAGAACTGAAATGATTATTCAACAGAGCCAGTATGGTGACATCAAGTAGTTATGTTTTTATACAGCTGAACAGAAGTTAGTTAGTTTAGTTATTTATAATTACACCTGACAGTTTTAAACAGAACTGTAGGTCTACTTTTTTTTAGGAAGGATACTTTTACTTTTCAAAACACAGTTGAATCCTGTTTAGCTGTTTTTAGCTGAACAGTCAATTACGATTACGATACAGTCACTAATGATTATTTTGATAGTCGATTAGTTGGACTGTTTTTTTCTTTTTTTTCCGATTAATCAGATAAAAACCTATATATATTTTTAAATAAGATGTTTAGCTGATTATAACTACTGCATATAAAGCCCAGAATTCAGGGTATTCATGTATAAAACTGTGCTTAAAATTGCAAAAGCCACATACTGACACAAACATTAAAAACAAGCATTTGAACGTAAAGCCGCAGTAAATCACGTTTGAAAACAGATAAGTTTCTGTTGTAGTAGACAAATGCTATAAAAAGAGAATGGAAAGGAGAAATGCAGCGAACAAACAGACTTGATTAATAAAAAAACATAAACAAATATGCATTGGTGACAAAATATTTTATCATTTACTGCTGCTGTTATTTGCTGCTATTAGATTTTGTGTTTGTTTGCACCATTTTAATTGAATCCATCAGCAAGCTAATATAATATTATTATAATATTTTACAGATAGTTAAGTTTTATTTCTTTCGGTTCAGACAGACAGGAAATCATAAATTTACTAAATTGCCTTCTGACTTCTAACACATGGGCCTTTCACAAACATGCCTTTGTAGTGCAAAAAAAACGAAAATAAATTCAACAAAAAAAACCTACATTCTTTTCCTGTTTTGTCTCCAGGAAGATGCAGCTCTACCTCTCCCATGTTAATCTATATTCCATGCGACTCTCAGGACACGCCTCGGTCTCCAAGGTATTGTGATATGTCATATTTACGTAGCAGCAGTGGTGAACCCCATTGAACTTCTCTAGAGAGACCTGACGGTGGCTGTCCACCGACTGTCCCCATCCAACCTTTTCCATGAAAAATCCCAAATCCCAATCCAGGTGTATGAAGTGTTGCATCAAAAAGACTTGAGGCCGTAATTGTTGCATCACAAAACATACTTCAACTAAGTACCGAGTCTGAATAATTATGTACATATGCTATTTCAGTGATTTTAATATCAAAAATAAAATAAAAAATAGAATCCTGTTTCCACTTTGTCATTATGGGGTACTCAGCATAGACTAATTAGAAAAAACATCTATTTGAATAATTGTGGTATCAGGCTGCCATATAAAAAAACATTTTATTTAAAAAAGTAAAGGAATGAAGATTTTCCTAAAAGCACAGTATATGATCCATGAACATTTTCTAAAGATTTATATACATATAGTAGTGCAGGCTTAAACAATCGTTCCAACATTTTGCAACTTTTCGTAGTATACACCAATCATTCATAACATTATGACATTATAACATTATAACTAGTGAGTAAATAACACTGATTATGTCTTCATCCTGGCACCTGTTTGTGAGTTTGACAAGGGATAAATTGTGAGGCTAGACTGGGTCAGAGCATCTCCAAAACTGCAGCTCCAGTCTGCAGTGGTCAGTATCTATCAAAAGTGGTCCAAGGTCTAAAATATGACAATGCAACTAATGTCAAATTATGAATAGAATTATAGAATGATTAGATCACGTCTCATAACTTCTGGTCCATGCTTCTGGTTCAGCTCTTTTGTCACGTGACTCCCAATCATTGTAAGAATAGTGTTAAGATTCGGAGCAAAAAAAAGAAATTAATCCTGATATATTGCATTGTCTATAGGAGTCACGTGATAAAAGAAAACGAATTACTCAATTCTGTTTCCTGGACATAACCACGGGGTTTATTGGATGCTATGCTCGTGCGCGTCCAGTAGAAAATGACCGATTCACTCGTTCATCTGAGTCACATTAAAGACTCGTTTAAAAATGAACGAATCATTCATGAACGATTCATCACTAGAATCCAACAATTGGAGAAATTTTGTGGATATGCGGGATCGAAATATGTGATCATTATACAGTGTGTTTTTTTTTAAACTAAAGCGTGTTAAAATAAAATCAGTAATTGGAAAAGTTACAGAGGGAAAATTCCGTCTACTGCGACTGTCAGAGAAAAGGCGTCTATCTGCTCAACGTGTTTCGAAGGGAAGGAAAGTGACGAAGGGAGAAAAGCAAAAAGAAACGACACAGTCTTGTGAACAACTGGTTCTTCTGGTTTAAGGCTGTAGTATTATCATTTTATTTTATGATAATGAAATCCAAGTTTCTGACTCTTTTGTTCTACATAATCAGTAACTGGTTATTGTGACCTGCTCAGGTCTTCTATTGTAGCTGATGTTTATTCCGACCACTGAGTATTTACTTACTCTTTTTATACGAACCAGTAAAACTAAAATAATATTTAGTTTAACTCAACACCAGAAACGCAAATCCTGTTTAGCTATAAAGCGAGAAAAGACACAACTCACTAACCCATCCTTCAGTTATTCTATTACAATATTATCTCATTTACAATATACATTAATAATCTACTTTTTACTTAAGTACATGTCAGAGCCAAAACTTCTTTACTTTAACTTGAGTACAAAAGTATAATATATAGTATTTTAAAACATAAGTATCTGTACTTCTACTTAAGTAAAATATGTGTGTACTTTTGCCACCTCAGTTAATATATGAAGAAACAAAAAATTTCAATTCAGGATTTTTTTTTCACTGTACTTCATCACCTATAACCTATCTTTTTGAGCAATATCAACTTTAAATATAGACAGTAAAATTAAAAGTGTCTTCTTTTTAAAGATATCTAAATTGTGTATGTGGCCCACTTTTATTAGGAACTGTTAACATTGAAATGTAGGTAGGACATTTTTAGCTGTGACTCCGTAAATCTGTGCTGAAGGCTAACCTATTACACACTGCTTTTAACAGTCTAGAAGTACATCTTTTGTTATTATTTCTACCTGTTATAGTGTCACATTGTGTAACTGGTCCTAACATCATATTAATATTAGGGCTGTCAGTCAAATTAAATATTTAATCACAACTTAATCGCACATTTCTATCTGTTCTAAATGTACCATAAATTAATACTTCCTGTTTTTAATACTTTATGCAACACAGACATTGAGAAATATCGATGCAACATAGAGCATGAAGACAAAAAATTCTTGTAAATGTTTTAAAGTAATAATGGTGGTTTCAATTACGTAAATCTTCAGGACACCAAACGGAACCTTTGCTATAAAACTGCACCTTTTTCAAGTCAAGTCAAGAAGCTTTTATCATAATCATACCCATGTCTGGTTTCCCCCTCCCTGCCACACACAGCCCAAACTTTCAGACTCACAGATCAAATGCTCTACCTAAATTTAAATGTTAACAGTTCCTGATAGAAATGTGCTACATACACAATTTAGATATCTTTGGAAAGAAAACACTTTGGGCTTTACTCATTTAATCATTCAAAGTTGATATTGCTCAAAAAGATATTAAGTTATAGATGATGATTTCCCATGGATATACACTTCCTGCATTGAACAATATTTTTATTTCATATATAAATACATGAAATCAGTCCTGGAGCAATCCAGAAAAGTACAGGGTAAAAGCCATATGTCTCATGAGTTTACATTTCAAACTTTATTAAGATTTTCATGACAAATGATATTCCTACAAACATTTATCTGAGATAATGTCTGATCCTTTTCTCCCTCCCCCTGTTTGAGAGCCACCTGCTAAACTCAGGTGATCATTCATACTCTATTCATACAGTCTGCATATTAATGAATGGCTGAACATTAAAGGATTTTGTTATACATGTTTGGGGCTATTGATATTGATTTGGCATTCATATTGACGGCCAGGTAGCCAGACAAGCTATTGTTTTACAGTTGATGTCCGGTCATTTCAATCCCAAAAATAGGTTTCTTTTTTTTTTATTTTACATTTTTTTTGTAACCACTTCCTGGGGCGTCACAGAAAAAAAGAGTTATAAAACTAAGATTTCCCCACGTGGGGAATAAAATCCTCGTTAGATATATAATGTATCGTTAGAATACTGCACTCACTGGCTAGATTTTCCATCAATCATTTTGTTTCCATAATGCTACTGGCTGGTTTGAAATGATGGTGCATAATACCAGCACCTGGACACCTATAGAGAGGAGACTCAACCCAAGATTCTGCCTCTTTAACCTTTTTTTTGTTTTATTTTTTTTTGTGTGGTCTCATTTGTTTTGTAACACTATATTCTACCGGCCATATTTGTTTTTTTCCCAGCAAGATGTCTGTGTTTTTTTATGTGAAAGTTATTCGAAATATATACACACAAACACCACCGAAGTTCTGTGACCTAAACAAAAGAATAACCATCTAAATTACAACACTTTTGTTTGATTGGAGCAAAAATGCTTTACAGCATGTTGTTCACTGGACCCTTATCTTTCCTAATAAACTGGGATTAGCAGCAGTGGATGTGATTTTAACTCGTTATTAGAATAAATGTGTAAGTAGTTCATTTTTTTTATCCATGTTGTTTGTGTGTACTGCTTACACAAATTCAACAAATACATTTGTTATACATTTTCCATTGAAAAACAGTGATCTGAAATCATCTTAGAATGATGTATAGTTAGTCATGGTTACTCTTGTCCCTTTTTATTTAATGTACAGCTAAATGTTAATCCCTGAGAACAATGGCGCTGGCGCAACACTGACGACTAAGAGGTTAAGGATTAAGAGGCCTGGTTTATATAATCCAATATTTTGTGCTGCGTGTTCTGTTTATATCATCTCATGAAACACACACACACACACACACACACACACACACACACACACACACACACGCCACCCAGTGATCTACTGCATTACTGGTGTGGCAACTTTGACCAAGATGAGTTTATAAACTGCTGAATTGTCTGTTTACATGGACAAATATGATCCAGAAGACTCTATTTAAAGTATTATATACATATATTACTTTAAATAGAGTATTATATACATATATTTATGCATTAACCCACTTTATCTTACGTTACTGCTTTATTTGGGTCATGGTCCTGGTGGATCCAGACTCTATCCTGAGAACTCTAGAGATTTAGAGAGACGGTGGCTCAGTGGTTAAGTTTACTGAACAGGAATGTCTGGTGGTTCAAGTCCTGGTTTTGCTAAGCTGTCACTCTTGGGCCCTTGATCTGTATCATAGCTGACCCTGAGCTCTGACCCCAGCTTCCTAACATCAGTGGGATATGCAAAGAAAGAACTTCACTGTACTTAAATGTACATGTAACAAGCTAAAAAAAACAAAAGCATCAGCTGTGAGAGAAAAACACATTCAATCCTACAATCTAGTCACGCCACCTAGTGGAATGTTTTAGGAGTTGAGAAGAAGAGTGCATGGAGAAAGTCAGCACACAGCCAGTTACCCAGAGCTCAGGATTACACCAGAGATATTGTTACGAACTTGTGATTTATGTCAGTTTATAATTAGATATATTGGTGAAATCATATTAATTAGATTAGATCTTGTTTTTTTTTTTTTTAAATATGTATTTTGTAGTTTCTAATCGATTTTAATCATATAATTAATAAGGAAAGTAAATAAATTTTTATAAGAGAGGTTTCCACATATTTAGCTGATTTTTGTGATTTTTATGATTTGTGTTTAGACTTAAACAATCATTCAATATTGTACTTGCTTCAGAAATATTTACATGCATTTGCTTCTTTCAAAACAGGTGTTTATGCTCTTAAAACATTTGGAGCATCATGCAGGCACGGTGAATATCTATCAACAACTGGAGAATGCTGTCCAATGTGTAACATAGGTATGACATGATGATACTTTAATAGTTAAGTCGTTAATAAAATGGATCAGAATATAATAGAATTTAAATCTCTGTGATTTTTAAAGTGATTTATATTAATTTGTCTTTTTACAACAAAATATACTGATGCTTAGTTGATGTAGAGAAATTAAAACCATGTTTTTATTCATATTTGGCTCTAATTTAAATGTTTTAATAACATTTTTGTTCATATTATTTTTGTTTTGCAGGGTTTGTGGTTCTCAGAGACTGTACTGGTGATTACAGTATAAGATGTACTCCTTGTACTAAAGGAACATTCATGAATGTGCCTAATGGTCTACACAGTTGTTTTCCATGTAAAACCTGTGATGGAGGTAAATATCATTGTGCAAATTTTAATATCTTGAGTATTTTATGTTTAATATTTAAATCCTCAGTATCTAATTTAGTGTTAACTCAGTTTCTAAACTAATGTTCTGTTTTTAGGGTTTTATATTTTGCAAAACTGCAGCACAATAAAGGACACAGTCTGTGAGGTCTTGGATGGGTATTACTGTGCACAGCACTCAGATGGAGAATGTTCTCTTGCAATGAAACACAGTGAGTGTAAACCAGGAGAACAAATAAAAACTCCAGGTGAGTATCAAAGCCTCAGTCATTCATCTGATCAGGGTCACATTAAAAATACCACTCTGCATCTATGTTTTAAACACAATATATATCTATAATAATAATTTCATGATTATGGGGGTGTGTTTGGCCAAATAATGAAACATTGAAATATGTATCTAAAATAAGAAGTTTTTCTATTGCACCTAAAAGCTTCTCACTACAAATGCTAATAAAATAATTGTTATTTTTTGCATTTGCATTTGTTTAAATTATTTGTTTAGATTTTAGGGTTTTCCCCCTAAAACACATTTTGCAGTTGTGCAGTACAGAGAGATTTCAGATGCAGGGTTAAATACAGATTGGTCAAATTGTAAAACTGTTGTGCTTCACCGCAGTGAATTTGAATTGTGACTTTATTTACAGGCACGAGGGTCTCAGATACAGTTTGTGAAATGTGTCCATCAGGATTTCATTCTCCTGAAGGTGTGAAATGCTTTAAATGGACTGAGTAAGTCATTTATTTATCATATGAGCTATAATATATTTGTTTGTCTGTTGCATTCTTTATCTCTCAGGTGGAGTGTTTTACTTTGTCCAAAAGTCCCCCCCCCCCTTCAAGCTGTTCGCCCAATGATGAGATTGTGGATGAAGAAGGCACTTCCATTAGCGATGTTAAATGCAAACCAACAAGGAGTAGACATGGTCTTATAGCTGCTTTAATCACCACAGTTTTTTTGACTATTATTATTTTTTTTATTATTTTTAAATCGGATGCACAGAATAATCAAACGTGAGTAGTGTTCAGTGTTTCATTTCAATGCATCAGTTCATTAAGTGGAAATAGTGGCATGTGTACAAATGGTTACTGTATAATATTATTATTTATATTGTAAGTGCTTGTTTTGTACTTATATTTGGCTGTTTTTCTTTGTTTTATTTTGCAGATAGCAGAGATTTATAAGTAAGTACTGACTTGCTTAAATATTACAACCAGTATTTTTTTATTACATTTGTTTTTCTTTTTATTTGTTTTAAAATTCATGTTACAGAAAACTGACTTTGCCCAAAAAAATAAGTCTGATCTTTATCAATTCATAACATGATTACATTTTGTTAACTTGTTATGCTTGTATATGGTTTTTGACTGTCTTTGACAAACTAGTATTAAGGTTTAACAGTGCAGCTTTTAGTGATTTACTTGTTCTATCACAGTTTCTCTACTCAGTAATGAATAGTTAAGACTGTAACCAAAATTAGATTCAGTTCCTTTATTGTATTTGGACTATGCTGATGTAGCTTCCGACTTTACTGTCATTCACGACTGAGATGATTAGTTAACAGAGCCAGTATGGTGACATGAAGAAGTTATGTTTTTATACAGCTGAAGAGAAATTAGTTAGTTTAGTTATTTTTAATTATACCTTACAGTTTTAAACAGAACAGTTGGTTTACTGGTAAATTTTTTAGGAAGGATACTTTTACTCTCCAGAACACAGTTGAATTCTGATAAGCTGTTGTTAGCTGAACAGTCAAGGTTTTTTTAACAGTTTTTTTTTTTATTGATTAATCGGATAAAAACCTATATATTTTGAAATGAGATGTTTTGCATATTATAACAAAAAAAACTAACAAATTCAGGGTATTCATGCATAAAACAGTACTTCAAAGCCACATATTGAGTTTAACTATCTTTAATTTAGACATTTTAAAGCTTATAATGGCTGCTTGTTGAGGATGCAAAAAAACAGCTAACCAACTTGATTTAAAATTAAAAAATATGCATTGGTGTGCAAATGTACAATCATTCACTAAAACCCACAACAGTGACAAAGTGCTGATTACACAACCTACTCTACTTATCATACTCAACCTACTCTTGTTGCCCTGCTCTACATTTGTAAGTACATGGTAACAGATTCACCAGCAGTAACCTGATTGTAACGAGCAAAAAAAACAGGTGCTCTGAATCGGTGAGTCAGAATCTGGGTTAGGTTTCCTGCTAGATTGGGGCTGCATTTCTGCAAATGGATCTGGAGATTTGGTCTGGATTAATAGCTTCCTCAATGCTGAGAAATACAGGCGGATAATTATCCATCATGCAATGGCATTAGGGAGGCATCTGATTGGCCCCAAATTCATTCTGTAATACTTTAATTCAGCTTCACTCCTTTTAGCTACTTAGGTGACTTTTGATGGACACTGGATACATATGAATTAATACAGGGTTCTGTACAGTTAAGGATTATAGTTTCTTTACTTAAATGTGTCAACATTTTGGACTTATTTTCTATAAGAATCCGGTGCATTTTTCTAACTTTTAACCTCTTTTCTAACTACATTTTCATAATGTTGCTAATTTTATAGCGGGAATTCTTTGGTAAATGCTGTTTTCACCATACTTTTTGTGTGCTGTCTATCAGCAGATCCGTTTATATTTGTTTGAAAAAAAAATGTAACAAAAGATTTTACATATTAATGTGAACATTTGAGGTATTGTGCATAACATGTACTGTTATTATGGAAATAATTTCAAAATGACAGACTTCCTAACACATTTTTATTTTTTATTTTAATGCTCTTATGTAAACTTGTTCCTATGGTTGAAAATGTTAAATGTTACTATGCATTACTATAACTTACAGACTGAAATCCACCAGTATTTTTGTAATGTGAACAAAGGGACTGGGGTATGAAGCTTCAAAAAGAAATTTGATCAAAAAGACAGGCACAGTATTGCTTCTGGAAAGGACTGTTTAAATAGTTGCTCACTCTACTGAAATGATGCCTGTCAAAATTATTTTTACTAGATGGACTTTCAGTCCTATAAAAATACTAAACATTCAAATCTATTTCACACTAAGTATGATTGTAGCATCCCCAATTTTGAAGTTAATGGGTTTTTTATAATTATTCTACCAATTCATATAGCAATTCTTTCTTTCTTTCGGCTTCTCCCGTTAGGGGTCGCCACAGCGGATCATCCGCATGTTTGATTTGGCACATATTTTTACGCTGGATGCCCTTCCTAACGCAACCCTCCCCATTTATCCGGGCTTGGGACCGGCTCCCTGACCGGGGATCAAACCCTGGCCGCAGCAGTGAGAGCACTGCATCCTAACCACTAGACCACCAGGGACCCAATTCACATAGCAATAATAATCTAAAATCATCAGCAGGAAACTCGATAGCATTAAAATGTAATTGCACTTAAATCTAATTTTAGCCTATATTTCACACTTTCCTGACAGAGATCAACGAGATTAAACATCAATAAATGAAGACACATTAATGCAGGTGCACCTACTGTATGTAAAATAAGAATCAAACAGCCTTTTATTTTACATAGTTACACATGCATTCATTTCTTTTGTTGGTAAATTAGCACACATTGGTCAAGTCAGTGATGAAATCTAGGGGAAATTGGTTTGGTTTTTAAATTTGTCATTTATTTGTTTTGGTTACTTACATATATTTCAATTGTGCAACCTTGTGTCATTTTCAATTGTCATTTATTTGTGATGGTTACTTACATATATTTCAACTGTGCAACCTTGTGTCATTTTCAATTGTCATTTATTTGTGATGGTTACTTACATATATTTCAATTGTGCAACCTTGTGCTCATTTTCAAGTGTGTCCCCATACACACTCAAAACCAAACTGTGGTTTAGATTCAAATCCACAGAGTCAAAATCGCCTTTTCAAAGCAACAGCATGCTATTTCTGTAAATTACTTGCAGCTTTTTACTAGCTTTTTACTGCCTTGTATGCATTATTGTTGTTTTTTGTAGTTTTTAAAACTTGCACTAGAACTTATATTGCATGATGACTCATTTTTTAATAAAAGGCTAATAAGAACTAAATTGTTTTGTAAAAACTTTTTTTATATAAATAAAAATTGTGTTGAACAAGTGTTGTGTATTACAGAATGAAGACACTAAAGGATTTGCTATTACTGGAAAAGAATCAACTTAATAATGAAAACAGTAACTTTGCTCTGATGTTTATTATACTGCTATGAGACCAGTATTGAGGAAGTCAGATCATAAGTAAGAGTTAAATCTGTAGTTCCTTAAAGTTGTCTTTTTTCATGAACAAATCATTTTTAATGTCCCATGAGATTATTAAATGAAATGTAACATTAAATAACCACAATAACCTTAATGTACAGTGAATTTTATTACATATATTTACATAATAAAATCAACTAGAGACTGTTTTGACAGAAAGAAGTATTCTTGCTTTAGTGAGATTCAATCACACACAACACTGTAAGTCAAGTCAAGTCAAGTTTATTTCTATAGCGCTTTTCACAACAGACATTGTCTCAAAGCAGCTTTACAGAAATCAACAGTCAAGTTGAATGGTGTGCATTTATCCCTGATGACTGTGGCAAGGAAAAACTCCCTTAGATGTTATGAGGAAGAAACCTTGAGAGGAACCAGACTCAAAAGGGGAACCCATCCTCATTTGGGTGACATCAAAAGTGTGATCATAAATCTTTCAGCAATACAGAACTAACATGAAAAACTAACATGAGCACTGAAGTATAAGATTATGAGTAATGTTCTTTTTACAGTCTTATACACCCTTTATGGTTATAAAACTAGGAGCTACTGAGCAAGTCATAAAATTGCTCAACATTTGTAATCATCACAGATCCAACACCAGCTTCTCCATGCCAGAGCCTTTAAACATTCCAGGAGGTCCAATGTCAAAACTCCACACATGTAGTGGGATCCAATTGGCACTGGTACGTCTCTAGATGGTACGGGATGTTTGGGAGTTTGGCATCTACTTCTTCAAAGGTCCATAATCTTCATGAGGTGGGACGTTACTGGAGCTGGCCAAACCTCAGGATGCCTCGGGATGGGGAGAGAAAGAGAAGCAGTGGAGAGAAATTAGCGTAGCTGCTGTTCATGATATTAACAGCACAAGTTGATAATGTACATGTGATCAGTACACATGTGAGTCAAACACATGGTTAAAAATTCACACTGTTGTTGATGTTTAAAAAGAGAAACATATACAGTACATTAGTTGGCTCTCATTTTTTTTTGCTTAAAAGAACCAGATCAAGGCACCAACTCACATGGAAGAGTAACTTTGTGATACACAGCTTTAACTGCATGCCAGCACAAGTTTATTTTCATTTAAAACAACCTGCAAAAAGTCTCAAACTACAGTATAAGTGGTAGCCTTGTTTTGTGCAAATTGGTTTTCTTTAGATGACTGTTCAGAGCTGATTTTTATTGAAGAGTGCACAAAACTTGCAGCTCAGATCTCTGTCACCATCATCACCAGTTATTCAAGTCAGTCAAGTCAAGTCAAGTCAAGTCAAGTCAAGTAAGCTTTATTGTCATTTCATCCATATACACTGCAGTACACAGAAAAACAAAACAACATTTCCCAGGACAAATGTGCTACAGGGAACATAAATTAACAAGAGGAACACAGATGTACACATAACTCTAAACTAACAACACAAACTGGACATGTGCACAAACAGTCACTGCAAAAGATCACTTGGTGTTTTCCCATTTTTCAACTCTCCAGTTGTTTTTGACTGACAGGATTGGAATGTGATGTGGGAGCATATTAGTCTTAAACTTTTATGTTTTGTGCATTTTGAGATGCTTTTCTGCTCACCACAGTTTTAAATAGCGATTATACGTGTTGATATATCTTTCCTGGAAGCTTAAACCAATCTGCCCATTTTCCTCTGAACTCTCTAATAATCAGGCGTCTCCACCCAAAGAATTGTCACCCATACAAAGTTCTAGAAGCTATTTTGTGTAAAAACCTCAGGAACTCAGTAGTTTCTGATATACTCAAACCAGGCATCACATATTTATCAATAATGTCACGGTTAAAGTAACACAGACTACACATTTTAAAGTTTAAAGTAAGCATTAACTGAAGCTCTTGATCTGTATTGCATGATTTTTTTGCACTGTACTGATGCCACATGATTGCTGATTGAGTAAGAGCATCATTGAGAATGATTAAGTGCCAAAGTAACTGTAGT